>NC_061518.1:21180000-21480000 GCF_022379125.1 Scophthalmus maximus | reverse complement strand
CTCCTCATCTTCATCCACTTTGCTCCTCTGGCTGAGGTCACCAATGACCAGGTTTACCCCCCTGTAATGGATCAGCTTACAGCATTACCTAACAAGCCCAGCCTGCCCAGCGCTTGCAGCATGCCAGGAAGGATCTCCCATTAGCAAAGGTTAGTGACTGTCAGCCTCAATATCCTGGACCGCCAAGCCCCTCCCTCCAACAATGCCCTGTTGCGATCGCCAGCTTCCGCCCAAACTCTCTGAAAACAATAATAAGCCTGAAGTTCTGATCTTAGGCGACCACATTATCAGATTCGTGGTTCTTGTGGCAAAGCAGCATATTTTTGGGGGGATTCTTTGGTCCACACAGTCCTAGTGCATGCCGGAACATGACGTCATGTCCAGGCCACCAGTCAAACTCCAGTGCGACTTGGAATCGTTGGCATCAACAATTTTATCAGGCACTGATTTTCTTTTGGACTGAGTGTGATTCATATAAAACCGGAAGGGAACAAGGAAATTGAACATTTGATCAACTATATAATTCTCAGCGAGACCCTGACAACCTCATCTGGATTCAAAACGCCCCTTGAGTCCTTCCGGCTCATGATAAATCTCCTAATGAGAGCTGCCGCGTTGCTGAATCAGAATGTTAGACATAAGAGAGACAATTTCTGCAATCAGAAGAACAACCCCTGCTCTGTGACTTTGCAAAATGTTACTTTAAACGTTGGTCATGTAAACATATAATATTTTTCACTGCTATGACATGACATGATAAATGTTCATAGTCTTTATTTTATGGGCTTATGTGAAACCTGGAAAACCTGCATGAGGCCTCACCTCTGAATTACACCGGTTCACAAGTGTCACGTCACGTGAATCAAGAAGACACGGGGACATGGCTGCTTCGGATGATTGCAAATTATTTATTTATTTATTATAAATTATTTGAGGTACTTCCTATCTACTCTCAGTTGTTTTCTTTGTGACATTGTGACACGAATAGACAGTGTTTTAATTACACGGGATTGTAACATTCGTGTTGAGAAATCTGACCCATCCAGCAAAGCTTTCATTGATCTCATAGGTTCTTTTTGTTTTACACGCTGATATGTCTTATCTCACCATATGGCCACACGCTCGACCTATAGTGATGACAAATGGCCCTCTCTTTTTCAGATGTAGTCATCTCATATCCTTTCAGATCACTACTTCTTCACTTGTAAGATGACACTGTCTTGGCAGTTATTCTGAAACTGTGACTACCCATCGTTTTGACTCAACTATTCATAAACCTTTTAAGCCACTTCAGTCTACTGTATAACCACCATAGTCTAGTCCGTCTGCTTTGACAAATTCAATTTCAGTTGGATAAATCTCACATGTCTAAGTTTGTTTACTTCAGTCCCCCACCTGTCTACTAGGAAAGCTATTGGCTCGATCCCACAATCAATATATAAAACAAAAATGCATAAAGCTTGAGCTCAAATGGAGGACAACCAAGCAGAGAACCTGTCAGCTCGCTGACTCTGATAGCCTGCTTGAATATAAACCAGTTTTTTTTGTGTGTGCTGCTAGAACTGCTCATTTCTCTGACTTGATATATAATAAAAATGATCTAAAATGCCCTTCTGAAACTGTCACCAAGCTCACTTGTAAACCACTTGGTATTTGTCTGGGTCTCTCTGCTATTCCTAAAGTTAATGAAACACCATTAGGCAGCAGGGCTTTCTCTTACCAGCCCACTATTATCTGTAATCATACTCTTACCCACATTCGAGAGGCTTGCTCAGTCGACTCCTTCAAAAATGAAAACGCACAGTTGGCCTCCACCTTGAACCCCAGTGACTAACTCATGGTTGTCGAGCTCCTATGTTTTGTGCGCATGGTTACGCAAAGCTACTACAAATTACAAATGTCCTTGTGTGCTTGTTTTCTCATCTGTATCGACGTATGAATGAACTGGAATTTTAGCCAAAGTGCTTTTTTAATGTTGTTGTATTTTACCAACATTTTTGACATTCTTTTGAATATTCTAAATATTTTGTTTATAATGCTTTATATGTAATTTATCTCAACATATGTCTCACTTAGACATCTTCTAAAATATCAGGACTCTTTAATAAAAAGTGTCCTATATTCAATGATGCCTAACCCACAAAGGCTGACAAAACACTGTCTATTTATACAGAGTGCAAAAACGCGTGGTACAGCATCATATGAGTGGAGCTGAGATCATTCACTGATTAAGCAATTATTTGGGAAAATGTCAAACATTTGTTAGTTTTAGCTTCTCGATATTAAGAGTTTTTCTGTCTTTTACAATATTGAGATGAATTGGTTTAGTTACTTGGAACAAGTCATCTTTCGAGATCTGGATTGTTAATGTCCTGTGGTGGTTTCCACACCGAAGTGTCATTGAGGTGCTGCTCATGAATGCATCTTGCATCATGCATCTCCTTTCTGACAAAAGTATATTCATATTTTTTTTTTATGTTACCAAAGATGAAAACAACTGGGATCTACAGGGGGCGCAGGAATCTCAAAAAGGAGGAAAAGAAAATCAGATTTTTAAAGAAAAGATTCCTTATAAGACCTTCTTTGAGCAAACTGAAGAAATGAAACCTAAGAAAAACTACCTTAACTTGTTGTATATTCATATGTTATATATGGTGTAATTCCATGTTTGAAGATGTGATTTTTTTAATCTCTATTTTATTATATCTTTTTACCTAAAAAGTTTTAAAAAACCTCTTTGGTGACAGGGACACTGTGGGGGAGCAGTGGGAAAGACACAGTGATGACTGTGTAGCTGTAACAGTTTTTAACATTGTGAAAGAGAAAAACCAATTCTGCCATTCGCTTATCTTGGTGAGATCAGGACGTACATTTGTAATCAGCTCAAGAGATTTATAATTTTGAAAAAGAGGATGGCTGATCTATGAAATCCTCTTCCAAAATGCCTTAGAGTCAGTGCGTATACCCTATGGAAAGGGACTTATAAAAGCGCCAAATGCAATTTGAGGGCATCTCAAAGTTGAAAAGAAAATATCTTATCAGTGGGATGAAGTCAGAGGAATGAACTGCAGTTAATATGAAATGAATGTCGGGGTGGAAACCCTTCAAACTAAGGACATTATCTACTTCTTTAATCCTCACAGACCAGCGCACGACGCTGTGGACTGTATGATCATTATTGCTCTTAACTAATACCACTGGTGGAAAGTGACTCAGTTGTTATACTCAAGTACTGGACTTGAGTATTTCAATTTTGTGCCACTGTATACTTCACAACATTTCATTTCAGAAAGGAATATTGTTCTTTACACTCCGCTACATTTATATTTTATGTCTATGTCAAATGAGTCTGAGTTGGTAGCAGCGTTTCCCCAAAAACTTCTCACATGGTTTCATTTCCATGAATATAACGATGGGACAAAAGTCCAAAAAACTAAGAACGGATTTGTGTATCAGATATTTGTCTTCTCTTCTTTCCCCCACACATTTATCATCTCGTGGCTCCTCTGATTCATCCAACAAGTCCGACGAACTATGTCGTATGAGTTGTTCGTCTGCATTTGTCTTTACCAACGCATGGTTGGTGAGCTTGTAAAGGTAAGGGTGATGGTTAGGGTTAGGGTGACATGGCAGAGAGTCAGCACGATTACCTTACAGAATATGTGCCAATTTGTTTAAAGCGGCAGTAAGCGATTTTAAATCCAATACACTTTTTGTAAAAATCGGCAAAAATGTCCTCACGGCCCGCTCTAATGCTACAACTCATGGATTTTGGCCTAGTGGTAAGTTCGTTGGTCTCCCATACCCGAGGCTGTGGGTGCAAAGCCCAGTCGGTGCAGTAAAATCATCGACAAGAACATAGAGGGAGACAAACTCCCTCCAAAATCGCTTACTGCCCTTTTAAATACACAAAGTTGACAGACACACCAGGTCCACCGGGGACCTCTAGTGGCCGCGACATCACATCCGCTAGAGGTCTGCGGTCTTTACTTACCTTCCTTACTAGCAAACAGTAATAGGGTAGAGCCTGACAACTGTCATGTAATATTCATTCCTACACTGCCAATGTCATTTAACTTTTCCTGAGCAGCTACTGTTTTTTGTTTTTTTAAAAGCTCACAGCTGTCCAAGAGAGTAGAAAATGACTTTGAAACACATCCCTCTCCTCCAAGGCTTTTGAATTGATCACAAAGCTTCTGCAGAGTTTCTTTCTGGAAGGCGGCGCGCTCTAAAGTAGATGATAAGAAATGATCCTGGTAGTTACTGACTGGAAATCAGCAGGGGGAGGAAATTCATGCGGCCTATCTTATCTCGCCCCCCCACTCGCAGTCATTACTTGGCTCTACAGCTGATGATCCTCCTTGCCCAGTAGTGCGGTGTCACACTGATCAACCGTTTGCATGGCCTCGATGGCCGCGGACCTATAGTAAGTGCCCTGGCATGCCACAAATCAAAAGAGAGCCGTGACTTGTTATCTCCTTACTGCTTTTTCCCCGGCCTTCGCTGACGAGCCATAGCTCCAGCTTTGAAGTCAGAGCCAGTGGCAATGTCTCAAGCGCTGCTGCCATCAAGTGAGCGCCTCTTCATTAAATCCTTGAGCTGCTTCTAATTACTGGCTGTATCAGGAGGCCCTCTGTGCTGGGGACCGGGGCACAGAACAGTGTGCATGACACCAATACCATACCCCACAGGGGGCGAGGGGGATCACGAACCTCAACAGACAATGGAAACTGTCTGTATCGTTACGTACCCTGTTTCAAGACAGATTTTTTTTTTTTAAACTGCAGTGTCATTATACCTTTTAACACAGTTCTTGCCATGAACATCAGTTGGCATTACAGCAACAGGACTCTGATGTTAAAGAGGAATTGTTACCTCCGCAAAAGGGGGTTATATTTGTTCGCTCCTGTCCATACTTTTGTTTGTTGGTTGGTTTCGTTGGTTGGTTTGCAGGATTTAGCAAAAATGGATTTTCACGAAACTTGGTAGTTTCAGATCCACGAATTTTGTTTCCTTGCTTTCTTTAAAACCCTCTGAACCCTAAGCCATTTTTTCCTACTTTTGTTCCGCCGCATCACTTCCTGCAATAATGCCTCAACCCTGTAATGTACAGTCAAGTTATATCCATCTTCTTTCTTTTAGGACAACCCAGGCCATCAGAATATGTATGCTTCAGTGATATCACATGAATGTATAAATAGTTGTATGACCATAAAGACAAAAAACAAAACAAAACGGAAATTGAATCTCACAGACATTCATTATAATGACACACCAAACAACAATGATGAAGATTTTTCCATCTTGAAAGCTGTTCTTTAAAGCCCTGGCTATAAGATAAAAAACAATCCATAACATTCTCACTAAAGCAAATCAAAAGTTATGTAAATTTTTCTACAAAAAAGTCACTTGTGCCATTCTGCAAAGCAGTTCCTGTCTGCAGTGACACACGAGTGTCAGTAGTAGTAGTAGTAGGAGTAAACAGGTGGAGTGAGAGGTCCTGTTTTAGGTGTAAAATCTTCGTTTTTTTTTTTCCACCAGTCGACAACACAGCGTCTGATTGGTACACAACTGTAACAAAGTCTCTGATTGGTCAATGATCCAAGATGGACAGCTAGAAGTCCGCTAACAACAACAGGAGCCTTTTACGTCTTGAAAACGGGATAAAAATGATCATCAGAGTCATTCAATGTTGGATTTATCATCATGGACATGTTGTACAGAGTCTCCGAGAAGACACTGACGTTCCAGGCCGCACTACAAATCTTCTGAAAGGGCCACGACCGCAGTGTTAGCTCCCATCAAAACAAACCGTAAGTTGCTGGAATCATCTGATCAAATGTTATGAGGACTTTTATCACGTGACGCGTTTTCTGTCGCATACGACAGGTTCAGGCTCAGAGGGAATAATGCATGGATCTTGATACAAAAAAAAGTGCCATATTTATATGACCGATATCTATGTGTGTGTGCAATTTGGTTCAATTCAAGGACACTAGTGCCATTTTAGTGTTTATCCATAGATGACGGAGGACAGGTACTTTTTGTCGGCCGACGTTTCCAAGTCTGATTCTCCCTGTAAGTTAGATCTGCAGCAAGGGATTGTGGGGTGGGTTTCATCTTTGTCTTTCATCCTGAAACTCTCAGTTCCCTTGTCACCTACACTCCTAGCTGCTCTATTTATAACTTGTAACCATAACAACTGGTCTTTTCTCTTTGCCATATGTAGAAGAATTCCTGACACGAGGTGTCTCTGTGCCACAGAACAAAAAGAATGTCACAGTATGCCAAAACTTTCATCAGCGCTGTCAAAGCTGACACTACTCTCACAACAACATGTTAATGGAGATAACTGCAGCTATTAGCAGGGATTTACATTTTTTTATCTTATAGAGAGAAAATCCCAGTGAAATCATCCTCTTAAAATCTGGAGCACTTTGTTCCCGCATGATGAATAAATTGCCAGTGCTGAGGGGTGACTGGCGGAGATGAATAAGGCTTTGAAGAAGAGTATAGGCGTTGTTTTGTGAAAAGTTTCATCTACTTTGCATCAGTTGTTAAGATGGAGAAGAGCTGCCAGTTAGTTTTCAAGATCAGATCTAACGTGCCTCCCGTTCTCCGGGGTTTTGATGGGGGGGGGGGGTCTAATGCATTTTGATTAACAAACAAGCACCTCATGTTTTGCGGGTGGATGAATTTTAACACAACATAATATTTTCATTGATTTTATTTAAGCGGCTTAGTCACGCGCACATGCACGCAGGCACACAAACTCTTTTCATCATGACATGGCAGTGAAGCAGGTTCTGTTGAGTCTGAAATCACTCGGAGCCACAGTGTGTGCGTCAGGGGAGTAGTCACGCAGAAACACAAAACGCTCGCAGTTCACCCTCACAGCAGCCGAGGGTAACAGGCGTTTAGCTGATGAGGGGTGAAGCCATTGTTTGACATCTCGCTGCTCCCTCCATCCCAGATCCTTTAGTGAGAACTAATTGCTCCCGGAGGGACCAATCCCGTGGTCACACCCAAATGAACCTGACCCGAGTGCATCGTGGGGTAAGGGGTGAGATCGTCTCGTCTGTCAAACATCTCAGTCTCGCAGGCCTCCTCGTCACAGATTGGAGATCGACTCCACAGCGCGGGCTGCGGGAGGCGAGGAGGGGGGGAGTTCTTGTACTGAAAGAGGAAACTAAAACTGTTTATTTGCAGCAGCACTGAATAAGTAGGCAACGCAATTTGTCTTGTGGTGAAACGAGGAGGCGGGGATTAAAAATGATTATCAAAAATCTTATCATTTCTGAATGTGCTCTGACCTTGTTTGTCATGTAATTTGGAGCGCCTTAAAAGATTATGATGAGATGAGTAACGTTCTAGTTCTCAAATCAACGAAGAGTGGTCTGTGGAGGGGCCAGGCTGAGTGCTCAATCCATTTCATTGCCATTACAAGGTCAAACAGAAGGCCCAGTCTGTCGTTACAAAATTAAAGAGCCATCAGAAAATACATTCGTCCACTCTCTCCTTTTAAGATGAAGCAATGTTGTTCAGAAAACAACTAGGACCGGTTACCGGAGAAGGGAATTAAAGGATAAATCTTTTGACATCCAAACTTCAAACTAGGGATGAATAATCTGATCCACCTGATTGTCCCGGATAGTGAATCGATAACGCAGTTTGGTTATTCTGTTTAATGATTCTTACACAGTTTCTTTGTCAGCGTCATTAACTGCATTTTAGAAAATAAGGGTTTCTGCTGTGTTTTTATCATCACTGAGGGCTGCAGACTACAGGGACACGGTCACACGTGCACAAATGTCGCCAGTCAAAGTTCACTGAAGTTGAACTCCATGTGAAGCTACGCTGCGGATTTGCTTTGCCACAGCAGGCGAACGTTTTACCCGCCCCCTCGCTCGCACAGATTGGAAGTGACCGGGAGGCGAAAGGTTCGCCACTGCTACTGTACATTTGCGAATGTGTGACCGAGCCGTTAATGACAAATGGCCTCGTGCTACTTTACATAGAAATGATTCCAATGAGATCCACTGAAGTAAAACCAATATTACATTTTCTAACCAAAAGGCACTGGTATTAGATCTGTACTTTGTATCAGTTGAAACGTTGGGGTTTCAGGCTCAGTATCAGATAGAGAAAAGTTGTGTTTGGAGTAAAGTTTGGCACATAATACAACTCCATGTATCCAATTTGCATTTTAGTAAATTGAATTTAATCTACAGTTCAATAAAAGTTAAAAAAAAAAAAAGCCAGTGAATTTCTATTTAGCTGACAACAATTTGCAATATTACTCTTATATAGTCTGAAAGATTTGTACCGGGTTCACAGAATATTCAAGTAGTTTTTACCATTTATTGTTAGTTTAGCTTTTTAACATCTGAGATGCACAGCAAAGGGAACCCACCCATCCATTCGTCCATCATCCATACCACTTTGTCCATTAAAAGTGGCGGGGGGGCTGGAGCCATTCCCGTCTGACATTGGGCGAGAGCAAAGGGAACCACACAAGTAAAATAAAACTTAATTTTCTTTCTTATAGAAAACGGCAGGCGTCTGATGACAGACCTCCATCAGTGTGGGGAATAATAGCCCCTATTAGTTTCACAGCACTCTGCCCTCCAAAAAAAGGTGTACTCATACAATCAACCAATTCAATCACAAAGAGATGATATTATGATGATGATAAATATTCTCTGGATGATTTTAAGTAAAAGAAGACAAGAATGAATGGAATGCCGACGTCTCCATTCTTCATGTTGCATTAGGTCTGCACAAAATCTGTTGGTGCTGTGCAGTGTTAACTCCATTGTTTACATTTGTAGCGTAAAATAAGACAGGTAATATTCAAATAGACATGTTCATAGCAGGGCTAATAATTATTTATTTAATTAGGATTCTCAAAGACGTAAAATATGTATTTCCGGAGAAGCTGAGCCGGAGGAGTGTATCTGAGGCTTCTGCAGTCTCCTGTTATCCAAGAGCTCTTTGTTTGCCTGCTGCAGGTAAATAATCCCCACTTTAAATTGTATTGGCTTAAAATGGAGCAGCTTCCAGAAAATCTCCCTTTTCCTTTTCATTTCATTGCTCGCAAATGCTCTAAGAATCACAACAGCAATAAGCATGGGAGGATGCACAAACAGGATTACTCAGTGTGGGCAATCGATTCAGCACCGGTTCCGTTGTAGGAGCCAGTAAATGTTATTTATTTTCCCTGAGAGCCATGCGAACTGTACGTAAGCCTCCGAAAAACGTTTTGCCAATTCTAAAGCTGAAATATCCCTCAATAATTCTATCAACTTGAAGCACATGTAAGCCAGAGAGTGTGTGTTTTAACAAAGCTAAAACGCCAAGGAGGGGAGGTTGGTGCTTGTACATGCTGGTGATCACTGTATTATTTTTGTTTTGCAATAAAGAGGCTTTTTTTTATCCCTCCATGAGCCTCAGAGATTACACCTCCTGATACAGTACACAACACAAAACCAATAATCTGATTTTAGCACATCTTCCACTTTCTTTGCTCCCCATTGTGACGTCTTGTTGTCCTCTTTCATTTCCGTATCAGTCTGAATTTTGTTGTCCGAAATATTGAATACTTTCACTTAATCCCTCTAGCAATCACAATTTGATCTTTCATACATACGGTACCACAATGTGGCACTCTTCAAGGTTATGAACATTGGGTATAACTGGAAATCTATATTTGGAATTCTATGTTTAGATTTTGGATAATATTCTGCCCATTATTTGGTGCATGTCAGTTTACAGTGGCTGGGATAAGCTCATATTCCTGCTGTGGGAAAACCAAATGAGACACCAGGGAAATGCCAGTATTAGCCGGGTTACTGAGGCATGTGATACCTCATGCCAGACATTAGGGTTCTCCATACAGCCGAAGAGCAGTTGCCATAGTAATATCCTATAGAGCCACTGCTATTCATTAATTAAGTGTCTTGAAGCCGTAAAAATGTGATGTTGTGAGGTTGCTTTTACCATTTTCGCAAGTGGAGACAAGAATAATAACCTGTGCAGTTTTGTTATTCTGCTAAAGCTCAAGGTCCCCAGCGCTCACTGAAGTCACAGCAAGAAATGATGAAAGTCCAGCCACTTCACATTGAACAATTGAAACGCTCATTTTAACCCCCTTCTGAGCACGGTAGTTATGAAATAACGACAAAAAAAATGAGACAAAGCGTACACACTAACGGACAACGTGAAAGTCGAATATTTGAATCATTCGACTCGGACCCTCCCAGACGACTGAGACTCTTCAAGTCAAACATTTATTTTTCACTGAGCCGTGTACTTCAGGGGGACGCATAGGTCACCACAAGTGGCCGCGCAGCGAGCACTCCTCGCTTTTAACGCTGCTCTGTGGGGTAAAAATCATTCCACTGTGTCAAGTCGGCCTGTCCGCATGTTTGAGACGTCTTTGACGTGTGCAGGCCGCTGTGGACCCGGAGACCAGAGTGAGTCTGAGGGGGATGGAGGCGGCTGCTCGGTCAGAGGTGACCTTATCTCCTGCCTCTTGCTTATGAGTGCTGAATTTAAAGCTCATCGCAACTCAACACGATACTGTCTCTAGCTTTCGTTTGATGTATGGTGTCGACGAAGAAAAATGTTAATGCTTACATTTATGTAATACATTTGCTTGGAGGGATAACTTCGGGTTCAGCCCTACGATATATATTAAATCGTATTGTGCGGAGGTACTGAATTGTTTGATGACAAGATTTGATTTCAAGAAGTGCACGCAGTATATGTGGGATTTCTGAAGCATTTTTGGAATGAATTTAAATCTAGGGAAGCAAAATAAACCTGTGGTTTTGTATTTGGGCTCATTTTGTTTTCATAGTCCATAGTTACATACAGTAAGAACATACCTGCACACATGCAGTGAATAACATTAAATATGTTCTAAATCATAAGAAATATAGATCCCTGCACAGAACCAGAAACAATATGTGTAGACATAAACAAAATATGAGGGATGGAAGGATGCATGGAATCACAACAAGACGATGAAGAAACAAGTGAGGCCTCTTACATCACTGCAACACAACCGTCGCCGACTCTTGCACCAACTGTAGTTCATGATGTTCAAATGACAAATTCATGACGTGGTGTGAGAATTCACTCCATGAATCCACACTGGGCTGGGCACACTCCACATGCCCAGCTGGCAGTCCTCACATGAACACAGCAACAGAGCCGCACGGGGAGGAGGGAGGGCAGGACCTTGGCACTGAGGAGCTGGGATGAGGGGATGACGAGGATATTCTGAGCTCAGCGCATGACGTTTATCACAGATACCGGTCCAGCACAACATGTGGCAGGCTGCAGGGTGAAGAGAGGAGACAAACGGTGGAGCTGACGCGTAGCGAGTTGCTGTCACCTTATACCATCTCAGGAAAAGAACCGCCAGCTGACTGATGCTGCAGCACTGGTCAAAACACAGAGCATTGCTTCAATATGTTTTTTAGGCAGTGATAATTCCTGCTTCCTGCTTTTAAGTAAAATCTGAGCCATGAGGGGGGGAAAAAATCATGTTTACTGGCTAAGATTTGTCTGAAATATAAAGATGTCCATATAATAATGATAACTGGTTAAAAGAACTTGTCATGTCTGACATAAAAGTCCTGTTACTGACGTTTACATTTTTAAATGTGCATGAAATATAGCAGTAAAAAGAGAGGTTCAATAAACAGAGTGTTTTAATAGTGGCATAACACCTTATCCTCACATTAGTATTCATTTTATATATATATATATATATATATATATATATATATATATATATATATATATATATATATATATTAATTGATTTAATAACTGTTGCCAGTGTTAGTATTATAAGCATAATTCAATTTAAGAGTTATCGTTCAATTATGCGGTTTAAACTGTCATTTTTTAAAAACTTCTGTGACACCCCCACCCACCCTAAAAGAAATCAGTATATTCTTTTTTTGTTGTCTGTGTTACTTTATTTTTCTTTGTTGCCGTGATATTGTCCCCTGCATTAGAATTTTTTTTTATTCTGACTGATTATACTCGTACTGTAATTTGATTGGTCCGGTATTTCAGCAGGCAGTTAAAAAAATATTAGAGTTTGTCTGGCTTTCTAGCTTCCAATAAATATTCCAATGGGTTCTCCTAAATGGGGCAGATGTCTTTAATCACTAACCGTACACGATCAGTACCATACAAGCAGTGCAACAAACATGATTTGTTGAAATAAAAGAGAAAAACATGTTGTTGTAAATTCACAGACGGACTGTGTGAAACTGTGTGAAACTGTGTGAAGCCGAACTCAAAAGTCCTGGCCTTGATCTGTTCACACGAACACACGCACGCACGCACGCACGCACGCACGCACGCACGCACACTCACTCACTGCTTTATATTTGTCAGAGCTGGGAACACACATTTATGAGGCGATCACACGGCCTGACCACATCACATCCAACACATATATCAGATTGAAAATGATACGTTAGCCATGGTGTTCACCAGTTTACCGCTGGCTTGGCTTGCTTACTGTGCGGTGCCGTAGCAGGCTACATTAGTTTGATGTTTCTGTGGTGAAAAATTCAGTGAACAAAAGCATTGATGCTTAAAGTATCAGTATATTGATGCAGGTTGTTATTAATAACATGAGTCGTTCAGTTGCCACTAACAGTCATTAAAACTGACCTTTTTGTTGATGTGGAATCAAAATGTTACTTTTCACCCATCAAATATCCATTTTGTGAACAATAACATTTGGAATAATTAGCTTGCTACACAGTGATGAGCCCACATCATGCAAACCGTGACTGTTATTGTGTAACAAGCCAGATGAATCTCCGTCGTGAATCGGAACTTTGAATATTGTATCAACATTTCTGAACAGCCACTCTTGTTATAAACGCCAATCGCAGCACATGCTGCTCAGTTACCATGACTTTTATAACATATCACAAACAACCCTGCAATATGCGTTTGGATGCTGTGCCTTGTTGCTGAATTGCACAGGGTCAATAGGGGGCAACGAACTGCTTGTGTCAGTAATGCGCCGCAGAAATTGACAGCGTGCCTTCTATCAGCGCTGACCTTCTAATGTCAGGCAGCCTCTGCCGTTGGAAGTGCCTCCTCAAAGGCCCGCAGCTCTGCAGACTTTCCATGCTCGCGCACACAGAAAAGCTGTACCCGCTGTGCTAATGCAGAGTGAATGCTGGTTAACTGCACAGACTGCAGGGTTGAACAGCGTCTGTAGCCGATCCCTTCTGGTATCAGCCGATATCGCCGTCAGAACTTGAGGGCAAGAGCATCCACCGCCGTCTTTTCAAAGTCATCCCCCAACAGCGCTCGAATGAATAATTACTTTCGGAGTGATTATATTTTCCATTATTGTTGACTGTGGAGACCCCCCCGACTGTGATCACTCAACGCAACAAGACTCATTAATGAAATCAGGCAAGACATTGCAATCTTGACGGACTGAATCCTCATGGATAATAAGTACCCTGCCTCTGTCCTTTCCCCATTTCCACAACAGAATCAAACCACATCTTGTGCAGCTCAGGAGGTGCACGTCCAGATTTATTGGTTTCATTTCAACCGAGCGACCCCCCCCCCCCCCCCCCCGTGCGTAGAATGCATGCCGTCGTTGAGCTGCGAATTGCTTTTCCAAAATGCAATGTACTTGCCGCGACACATATACAATGGTTGGTTTTCAATACTCTCACACAGCAAACCGCAGCAGGCACATTTAAATGCAAAAATACTCCAGACTTATCAGCCCGACTTCATCAACAACTAAGAGCCTGTGGAGTCACTCGATCTGCTTCGTCTGTACTTCTCCGCGTGAGAATCCTGTTTAGAGCTTACTGCCAAAATTTCAATAGTTTCCTTCTTATCGCAATCAATGTTGGGGGGGGGGGGGGGGAGAAAAAGACATCCATGTACAGCTTTGACAAGAAATGCTTATGAAATGAGGCGGCCCCTCCTTTTGCCATTTGCTGAGGTGAAAGCAGGTTGGAAACCAGCAGGTGTGTCGTACGAAAGGCATGCCAAGCAGAGCGCGGTGTGTCAGGACACTCCGAGAGTGTCGGGTCACTGGCTTTGTCCTCGTGTCATATACTTTCCTTCACGGTGAGCACACAGCTGCCTTTGCTTGACCTTTTCACGGAGCCGCGCAGCCCCCCTCTCTGTCCACGGTATGTCTCCTTCACCCGTACTTGCTCCGCCGCATCCTGTCTGCTTTCTAATTATCACATAGTCATTAGCTCTCTCCAATGCCCACTACAACATCTCGGTGCCCGCATTTGAACAGATGAGGGATTAAGAAACCCTAACTGGCAATATGCCTTTTCTTTTATTATCATCAGCCCTCAGGTCAAACACTGCGTCCACACGGGGAATTCGAGTACAATAAGAAACCGACGGGATAACAGGTGAAATCCAATTGTATCATGCTCCACTACACAACCGGGACAAGCTGAGCACATGCTGGAGTATCTGCGAACAATATCCGAGATACGTTTGATCGTGAGACAAGACGTGCAGCTACGTGCCATATCCGTGGCCACTAGTTGCAGTTTTAACACAGCAGATGGCTCTAGATGCAGCCGCGCCACGGATTGGCCGAAACAATTACCCAGGCATCCCTGTTGTTTGGAATCATCCATTCAATGGAGACAAAATCCCGCACAAAAATCTTATCATGGCTCGGTTTGATGAGCAGAAGAAATTGTGCGTAGCCATGAGAGAAGCGCCGCGGCTGTCTTATCTGTGCCAAGATAAATAAACTACTACAAGCACGAGGACAAATGCTGACATTGGAACAGAACATTATGTTCCTTTGATGGAGAAAGAGTGGGACTATCTGCGCAGCGGCGTCTCTACGATTGTCACCTAAAACTCACTCACCATTCTCTTGTTAATCCTTTTTATTATTGTTTCCTTAAAAAAATTCTTATTATCCTATTACTATAAGGATTTCACGTTATAATGAAAAGACAAAATGAGAGTCTATCCTGAGGTGTTTCATTGTCAATTTAACACAGATATCCTAACTCGTCTACATGAACAGTCGGTCACTCAGCATTAACAAAGGTATATTAGTATCACACCATTGGGACAAAAGGAGAAAGCAGAAACTCAACGCGCTGACAAGAGATGTAACAGATCTATAGATCGATTATTATTATTATTGTCCCCAAAAGGGAAATTTGACTTGGACTCCACAAAGCTAGATCCGTCATCATATAGTTATCGTATATCATACAGTAGATGGGCGCCCGGCACCAGCGAACAGAAGATGCCAAATCTTTCTGTATTTGTTGCTAAAGTCAAGCATAATGTGACGTGAAGAACAAAAGCAAGGATGACAAGGTTGACAGTCTTTTAACATGCGCACATTTTTGGCTCTTGAAGGTGTCTCTGTTAAATGTGAAGATAAACACTAAAATGCACTTAACGTGTCCCCCAGCTGTCCACAGAGCCGGCGACTCAGTCGGTGATTGACGGCTGAAATTACCGTTCTCTTGCTCCTCAGTTGGTCAGATACTCAATTCAGAAAATGCTCTGCGATGCTGCTGAGATGGTGAAACAGTTTTATCCTCTGCTCTTTACTCGGCATGGTTAGGTTTGAGAGAATCAAACAAAACAGCAATTTCGTTTCACCCACCGACGCTATAGGCGCACTTTATTTGACTGTCGGGCTTGCGTGACTAGATCTAGACTGTAAATCTATAGGTCTGAGTTGCATTGTGCAGGTTGATATAAGGCAGAATGTTGCCACAGATCACAGGACTCTTACACTGTGTCCATCAGATGCCATGTCTTCTGCTTTAGTGTCCTTTGGTGAGTTGCTCTGAGTAACAGCTTGTTTGAAATTGAAGTTGCAACCTGTTGCTTTTCTCGTCTGGTCCAGTCAAGGTCGACACGCCCGACTGCCGTTTCAAGACAAATGACAAGACACACAAGACACAGCAAGGACGAGTCGTCGCATATATTCCACAATCAATTTTCTCACATTGATATGTGTACTCGGTTAAAAGCACATCCAGGTCTAAAGGAATCCTTTGTTGACTTTGCCTTTGCAATGGAAAACGCTTTACTCAAACTGTAGAAATTACTACAATAAACCACCACTTTGAACATTTGTGGATAAAAATGTGTATTTTACTGTAAAGTACACAGTATAAGCCGTGTGTTGTTGTGCAGTGGCCTGTAATATTCAGCTAGAAATTAGAAAAAAAAACAGTCACAAATTTGAAATGCCCAAAATCCCCATCTGTTTATTAGAACATCTATGCAAGAGTAAATGTTGTTAAATAGCTATAATTGTAATTCAAATGAAATTTAGACACTTGTCTTTTTTGGCCTGTTTTGGCTTTGTAGAGCAGACTTCTTCATAATGATGATTGTAAATGCATCTGAGTTTAAGTGGCACAATCTAGGCCAAGCACTGAAATGATTTGCAATGGTCCGCTCAGCTGGCCGTCCAAAACAGCCTGATCTCCATAGATGGCTGAATAAAAAGTGACCTGTCTTGGGAGGAACTTTATATTTTAGAACTGAGCCAGGGCATGGAAAGAGGACATCGCATTATAGCTCAGGGAGACGGGAGGAACGTGATCGGATGCTTTAAAGAGGCCCAGGTGCTGGAAACAGAAATTTAATGATGTCCCAAGAGAAGACAAAGCCAAAGCAGGCTGACCCTGTCAAGTCAAAGCCAAGGAGAGTTGCCTTGCCAGGGCACAGGACATGCAAATGGGCTTGTCCCTCTTCATGCATTGACATTTCAACAAACCAAAATAATCTACCTCATTAAAGTCTCAGTGCATCTTGCAAAGTTTAGGGGTGTGTGTGTGTGTCTGTCAGATGGTTGTGCACTGTTTGGAGTCTAATGTGCAGAACATTTGGGGGGAAAGAGAGCAGGTTTCCCTTAAAGCATCCCCGTAATAGGAAACAGAGCCCCGGCAAAGCTGACAGTGCGGCTGTGTTTCTGTCATTGAGCTGTACAAGCCTTTTCCTCCGTGACAGATGGTGCGGTCAGCTTGAAAACATTGGTGAAGGACGCAACAGCCACAATGTCACGGAACATCCCCGCCTCCATCTATATTGACTTGTGCGTGAGTGCAATTGAGACAACCTCACATTTGGCTTCTCTTATAACCCACTACATCAACTTTATACAGTGTGTGTGTGTGTGTGTGTGTGTGTGTGTGTGTGTGTGTGTGTGTGTGTGTGTGTGTCGTCTCTATTCCCCAGACCAAACCCTACAGAGCAGCCCCTCATCAGGCAGGTCCAAGGGTCAAATGGCCGCACAGTCCGCCTCATGTCAGATTTTACAACACACGAGAGGCCTTGAGACACATTCGCACATTTCCTCAACACACTGACGGAGAGTGGCCCCTCGTGGGAGATTGCATCTCCCACGATCCCCACTGGCCTTGCCAATGCTCTTTGCTTTACTGTGTCAATTAAAGTCAGCAAAAAATTATATCAACCTTAACTTATGTGCTGCCCATCCCACTGCAGTGACATAGCTGGTCTGGCTAATCTGCAATGCAGTATTTTAAATTTTTTTTTAAATGCGCCAGCCTTTAACATAGTGTATGCTGTGGCGGTGAAACTTTGACTGATATTCAGAATGACTGCCTTCGCTGTATTGATGTGAGCTGCTGACACAAGGTGTAAGGTCAACGGGTCAAGGTTACCTTGACATCTCCTCTGAAATTCTGTTGGCTGAAAAACAAGACGTTAAATCTCACAGAGTCACACAACAAAACGTGACACGCACCCACACACTCTTAAGGCATCAACACGCCTGAACCAAAGTGCGTGTCAGGGGCTGGAACAGTGTCTAAAAACCAGGGGGACCTTCACGTGTGTTTATATGTTGTGTGTGTTGTGATAAATCTGGCAATAGAAAACAAGATAACAATGCAAAGTAGTTTGTGACTGATGCGCATCTCATGCATCATTTGTGTGACAAGAAGTAGAAACAAACCCATTTCTGTCATGGTTTTTTCGCACACAACACACGTTCCTTTTTTCAGGCTTTTCACTTCTTTTTGGTGGCCAAAGAGGTCATTTTGATACGATGCTCACTTGTGTCAGAAATGTAAAATTACATAAAAGCAATCGCAACAGTATTTTATTTAAGATCTAATTGCATTGAAATCGCTGAATGGGACAAATAAATTAAGATTTAAGAGAGCTTTGTGCCGCATGTTTAATTTATGAGCTACTTCATGCCAGAAATCAGTTTTTTTCAACAGGACTGTGTATGATGCTGCTGATGTAATGGCATCTGGAAGATGAATATATAAAAATAAGTTCCTAAAGATAGAGATACTGTATGTAAGAGAAACACGTGTGAAGCGATGACCAAATGAAAAAGAAGAAATGAATCTACAGATATAGTGCCTGAGCTGCACACATACAGTCATTTTTCAAAACAATCCCATGGTAAGTAGCACCTCAGTGGAGACGCTCTGGGCACACATTTTGAATATGAATATTGTTTTCATTTCCCCAACATTACATTAACTGAGGATGATTGCAGTCTCACGGCCTCAGCATCCATCAGCTGCTGTATTACACAGACTGAGGATTTAACTCAGAAATGTAGTTGAATTATTAAAGCGCTGCTTTCACAGAATGCTGAGTTTCATCTTGGCAAAAGCTGCACGCTGTGTTCATGTGGAAGGGTTTTAATAACATGTTTTATCCAATTAAGTAATTGTGAATGAAAATAAAGATAACGAAACAACATGACGGCACAAAGTAATAATAGTAATTATTGTACCCCTTCATAGTGACATTCTTCAGTCCAGTCAGGCCACTGGATGTTCTTTAATTCCCTGGAGGATCGTCCATACAGATAATATCCTGCCCAGATAAATATGCACAGGCCTGCCCCTGTGCACTTACCTTGACCCCAGGCACTTTTGAGGACAGCTGATTCATTTTTTTCTCCACATGTGGAATCTATTGGATTTTACTTAGTTGATGCCCCCGGAGCCCTGCACTTCTAGCAAGTATCCCTGCGGCGATGAAAGAGAAAAGTCACAGCTGGTGAAAGAAGTGCAGATATTAGTCTTCATCAGACCAGTAAGACAGTGACACTTATGAAGACCTATGCCATTTAATATACATCACCGGCGTCATCGCTGCAAACGGGAGCAGAAAAGCACAAGCCTGTGCCTCCGGCTGCTCAAGGCCGGCCTAACCGGGAGGCATGAGGAGAAATACGCCTCGTGTTACAAGGCCCCCTCTTCTATTTCTGCTCCAAAAGGCATCAATTTACAAAAGGATCTCCACCCTAAATCACAGCTCGAGGTTTCAAAGTTCACCTCACATCTGATCATACAATAGCACTGGAGTCGGCTGGTAGGGTAAGCACAGATGAGCGACATATGTACGGCACCTATGTCAGCGACAAACTCGTTGTTGTGTTGGGAGTGAACGGCTACAGTGAGTGTTTTGATTCATAATCGAGCGTCTGATTTCACATGCTGATAGCACCATCACAACACCATGATGAATGAAGCTAATGTATGGCACATGATCGGTAATGTCATCTACTTATATTCCCCCCAGATCTGTGCTTACATATTTTAAATGACACTAAATAGAAGCAACCTATATCCTGGTAGCTCCTACGTTGTGAGAGCGGTGAATTCGATATGCAGCTTTGCAGTTAAGAGGCCTTGGATGTGTGCAACTGAAAAAAACAATTCCTTTATTACCTCAGCCAAGGAGGTTACGCCCCCCCCCCTGTCTAATTCAATGTTTGTTTGTTTGTCAGCAAGATAACGGCAAAACTACAGAAGAGCTTTCCACAAAACTTGGTGAAAAGATGGGACATGGGCAAATGGATCTTGATTAAAAAAAAAATCAGGCATATTTTAAAGACTGATATATATGAGTGTTTGAAATTTTGGTGCGGCCTGATTGAATTTAAGGGGACTGATGGGGCTTGGCAGAGGTATGCGCTCTACTGAGTTCTATAATTGCTGTCCTTGCTATAATATACTTACAATATCCAGAGTTAATGGACTGCGACTAATATATTATCATAGATCACAATGTTAGATTGTTGGGACTAGTGTGTAGGATTTAGTGGTATATTGCAACCTTTCTTTTTCCAAGCGCGCAGGTGAACCTGGGATGACCTTCAGTTAACAGGAAAATACAAAAGTGCTCTCGGGAGCCAATCTCCGGGCTGCTGCAGAAACAGGGTGGTGCAGCACGGCAGCCTCTGTGAAAGAGGACCCACTCCCGATGGAGATATGAAGGTCTCATTCTACGGTAACGATAACACAAATGAAAACATATAGCCTTACATGCTCGAAGGGTTCTTGGAGTGCACATACCTCTTCCAGGGCTAACCTTCTCGCCATGCTAAAGAAAGTGTGAAAAAAAATCCTGGAGAAAGATCTGGTTTTCCCAGATCTGCTCCAAAATTGAATAGGTTCCTCCTTGGGTCATGCCCCCATTCCAAATTTTTATTTAGATCCCCACAGAATTGCACACATTCATAGATATCAGTCTACATCGATAAAGATATCAGTTTCATGGCATATTTGTTCAGTAGATTTTGCATAGTCCTGCTGACAACAAACAATGAAACCTAAAGCTACAGTGTGTAATATTTAGAAGAACTTATTCACAGAAATTGAATATATTGTTTATAACTATGTGTTCATATATGTATAATCACCTGCAACAAAGAACAGATGTTTATTTCATCAACTTTGAATGAGTTAAATATAGTTACATGAGGTGAACCCGACCTCAGTGTAAATCGCCATGTTTGCTTCGTCGTGTTGAATACGTTGCACAAAACGGTCCAGAACACGTCGCATTCACATTGAATTTTCAGCTCTGCCGGAAACCCAAAATGGAATTAGCGGTGCGCCACCATAAAGTACCCCCTGTCGGGTGCTCAGTTGGTTGCAGTTTGGAACTTTACCACCAGATGGCGTCAGAACGTTGTGCTAATAGAGCCCCTCCTTCTTAATCCTGATGCATCCTTATGTTAGCACAAGGGTGTAACTACTTTAAGTTGAGCAGTTCGGTTCAGTGGTTCCCAAAGTACAGTAAGGGTTGGTCCATTCCAAGTGGCCAAATCACAAGCTTGTGAGAGTATCAATGAGGCAGGAAAGAAGAAAATTATATTCCAACCCTCTGAGTGTCAGAAACTTGTGGGAGTTAACCAATCATTCTTCTTCCAGCGGTATCTCCCCACCTGCCATCGCCCTGACATGACGTTACATCTTTGACGCTGCCGGTGCACCAGCATGCACTGCACCACGACCCTGGACCGAACTCACCGAGAAGCAATGCAGTTATCCGTTACACCTGTGCTTCCGTCCTGCTATGAGATGCCAAATGTCTGCTGTTAAAAAGGTCTATATGGGCAAAGGAAAAGAAATGGTAGAGATTGAAGATCTCTAGTCGACCTGCTTTGTCTGCGGAAAACTATTTGAACGTCACACTGGAGAAATCGGCCGTCAAAACGTGCTGTATACCAGAGCAGCAAACGTATGGGTGTGAACGTCCTCACTGATGCTGGTGTGGACAAGTGGGGCTTCTATTAGACCTAGGTTGAGCAAGAATTATTGCGACTGAACGAGCTCCATAAGGTTGGGGAAATGAATAACATGGTGCGTGTGGTGGCAGTATAATCTTTTTTACTGGCAAAAAAATTGTGTGGATGTGTGGCCACAACAAAGTGCATTGGCTGTAATCACAGCTCTGTGTGCAGGCTGGCAAGAAGAATTAATCAGACTGTTTGCACAGCCTCATTCAATGTCCCCCAACACGCCGTTGCCTGTGCCTGGTCAGCAATGTCCTCGGATCGTTTGCTCACGCTGTGACACGCCAGCCCGATGATCATGTGTAGACGGCATTAAAAGTACCCGCCTGAGGATACAGTGAGTATTCGCGCGGGATGCCGCACTCGACACATGCCGAGAACATACCGAATGTGATTTTGTTTGTTTTCTCGAAGATACCGCCAATCTTAATCTCAGCTGCTTGTATAGCGGAGCTGCTCGGCGGAGTGAGTGTAACTGAAGAATACAAAATTTGAAGTGTCCTCATCAAACGCCCCCGCCTAATGATATGAGGCCGGCGAATGCACATCAACGCCCGAGAACACTGGTTTTGCAAAAATCGATTTGATGGTTATCAGCGGTGTTTGTATCTTCTCCGCGTTAGCAGCACCGACCTCTGGACAGCCTAAATGCAGTGCCGCAGAGGAGGCTGACCTCCCTTTCTCCAAAATGCTCAGAACATGGGTTAAAGTAAAGTGTGATGAGTTTGAGCTTGTCTCCCCTGTGGCAGGTCTGTCCGGCCCATGTACGGTTTTGCAATTTTCGTGGGAAATCCTGTTAGTGGAGCTCCAGCTCCTTATCCGTCCTAATCGCAGGCTGCGAGGACGGAAAGTCTGACATCCACTCGCTCTGATCGCTACATCGGCCACTTACCCCGCAAGCTGAATATTTGCAAATATCTGCGCTACCATGCACGAATGGAGCCAAGGGACACGTTGCATTCCATTGTTACATTTGAAACATTTACTTCAATTGTCCTTTTCACTGCTCAAAGTGTCGACAATCTTTTATCACCTGTCGACGAGAAATGTATTAAATTATGATGTCAGTCAAAGTGAAATCAACACAACAACGATGAAACTACGTCCTCTGTTATAAGTTACCACTGTTTTTAGACTGAGAAAAAATCATTCATGTAGCACACTATTGTGATTTCATACTGAGAACCATTTCACAAAGTTATATATATATAGATATATATATATATATCTATATATATATATATATAGATATATATATATGTGTGTGTATGTCTCTGTGTTGTGTCATAATAATATCAACTTCTCTGTGTTGCAGTCATACTTCTCTCTGCCAGGTGGCCTTTGATGCCTTCAAAATTGTCAGGGAAATCTGTTGTTATCTTGTTAGCGAGATGTTCCTAACAGTCTATCTTTAGTCACTCTCTTATGATACCCGCTCGGTGATTCTTCAACAGTGACACGACCTCCGATGAGTCACCGAGCAACAGACTCCAGAGTTTATTAATGTTTTCACAAAAATAGTTGCACAGAAATAACGGCAGCAGTGGTAACCCATAGTTACCGTGATGACATCACCTGGTGTCGTTGATCTCTTCTGCACATCATTCCCACGTTCCAATTAATCCGAGGCGACAACCTGTTGTTGGAGGATGTGTTTTCTCTCAAGTCATTTTCATGAGACAAAAAAAAAAACCTCCAACATCTTTGATTCACTTCCTGCCACCCAACCCTGGCAGATGCAAGTCAATATCTTTTCTCCGGTGGGAGATGTGCTCGAGTGGTGTCCCGGCTCATTTAAGCAATGTTACTTCGCCAGACAGATTCAGCCCTTGAACTCTGTTTGGTAATCTTTGGTAATAAGCAAGAGGAGAAAAGCAATAGCAAGTTTGGAGACGAGAGGAGCGTGGCCATAATGAAGCGGCTTCCTGCAGGGTAATAAAAGTCTGCTTCTAATGCCAAGAGGCGGCCAGGCAAGCACAGAGCCCATCACAGCTGAGCGGGCTGGCTCACAGCTCTGTCTGGGAGGCCAAAAACAGCCCTCCATCCCCCCCAGCTGCTCTTGACTGCAGACACAATTATCGTGTGAGGTGGCCCGCCAGCATTTCCTTCTGGCGCCAAAGGTGAAGATATGTTAGAAATGTCATTTTTCAAAAAAATACTTATTTTTTTTTCCAAAAGAACAGGCAGCGAGTGCACTCCCTGGAGGACGTCTTCAGGACGGCAGGACAGAGAGGAGAGGCAGAGTAGGGCAGACGGACCTCAAAGTTACGGTGTTCTTGAGCTAGAAGCGGTGGGTCCTTTACTTTCTCAGGTTGCTCTTTGCAGTGTTAAATAAAAGACACAGTTTCAGATTAAAACCTCTCCCGGGATACTTGAAAATTGCAAGCCCAAAGCACGCTTTTCACTCCCTCCTGAGTAACTAATGTTAAATTTGTCACGGCATGTAATGTAATTTCAACAGAAAGTGTTTAGCGGAAATAAATCCTTGAGGTCAGGCCTTTACTAAGCTGATGAATAACACAACATGAAATGCAGCCCAACTTCTAATTGATGAAACATTTTCAGTTGTTGTTGTTGTTGTTGTTCAAGGGAAAGAGATGCTGTGAAGTGTCGTACTGTGATCTATGAGCTCAGAGCAAAGATAATTTGCACAAAATGAGACGCAGGAGTTCATTTGAAATGGCACTGAGGCTTAAAGAGGACAACTGAAGACGGTGATTTGTTCAAAAGTTCCTCTAACTCTGAATTGAATTTGCTTGGACTTTGACAACACACATTAGTGTACCCTATCTCACACTGTTTGGAAGTGAGTCCAAACCGCCTGCAGACAAAAAATGTTACTTCATAGTTTGGGAAAAAGCAAAAAAATGGAGTTGGCTGACAAGCCGCTCCCCTTTGGCTCAAGGTTTCGTAACACTGAGAAGGTTGCACAAAAGAGGTGCCGGTGCAAAGGCGTCCCACTCCCAGCCTAACCTTGCCAGCAGCTTTACATTATGTACAACCAACATGAGTACAATAAAATCATAAAATGACAGAGGTGGATTTACTTTCGTCACAACGCCATGTCTGCACTTGTTATACCGACCGTTGCACTGACTTGCAAACCGTAGACTGTATACAAAGATGTACGACATGACCGCTCCCAAAAGGGAGGCCAAATAATGTGGATGGCCCCGCTGGTGACTGCCTGCAGCGTAGGTCATAAACCACGCCTCCTCCATGTTAGTGGATGGGACTTGGACCAAACTAAAAAGTCAAAGTACGCAATAAATGAAACATCTTCCCAAAGATGTTAGTGTCATTTTAGGTAGTTCTTATCATGCTGATGTGTATAAGTTTGGTTTTAATTAGTTATTTGATGCTATAAAAAAAAAAATACGGTCAAACATGTTGATTGACAGCTCAGACTTGTAATTGGTCGGGCACATGTACTGGCTGGACCTTGATACCCGTGGTTTTAAAAGTCACTGAGCAGACTCTGGCTCCAGATCACATCAAACGTGCAGGACAGTGTCACCCGGCGACGGGTAAATTTGGCTTCATTTTTGTACAGAGGGAGGAAGCGTAGACGCGTCGTTCATCTTCATAAGCAGTCTATGCTGCAAACCTGTTACCATCAAACATTTATCATCATTATATTGAAACTTATTACGGTATTTGCACTTTACAACACCGGCAGAGGCCTGCACAATGTGTCTTTGTACGGCCGCCGGAACATCGTTTTGTGTCCTTTTCATGTCAATCACCACTCTGAAGTAGCTCTTAGTGCACACGACCAGTGCACTGCCGAACACTTAGGCAGCTATTGCAATACACTGTGTGTTATAGTATGAGCTGAATATAAATACTGAATCTGCGGATGAAATGAAGGCTTGGAGACTTGGAATGTAGTGATTTATTGCCGAATGCACATTTCTTCCCCATGATTCATATTTTACTTGATGTCTATTCGTGCTCTCAAGTCCCATCATCCACTGGTCTCGTATTATTGTTTTTTCTAGTGCAGCAGGAAAGCTGTCAGTTTGACTTTGGGTGCCGAGAATACGCCTGCACCAGTGGTCAACGAGACTCGTGACTCACTCTCCGAAGACACAGGAAAAGCTTTAAAGAGATTCAATTCTTTTCCAATGGCTCTGCTACTTGGAAAGAGTGACATAATATTTAATCTTTTAGCAAAGGCGTCCTCTACTTTAAGCCGTCATTTGTAGACTGGGAGACAAAACTTCTTATTTTCTTTTCTAAAATAACTTCTAGGCAATATGCATGCTTGGCGAGTGCATTCTCAGATTTAGTTCTGAAATTAGTGGCTCCAGATAATGAAATTTGTTTCCAAAACAGCTGTAGCATCAAAGCTGGCATACAATTAGGATTCCCTCCAAATATCATCTGTTTACCTATTACTGTGCCAACACCATCATCTGATGTTTCATGGTTCATAGATCGATGTATGTTTTTTCACAAGCAGTAAGCAAGTAAAAAATATTATATATATATACATATACATATAATAAGTAAATTAGTTTTTCTGTCCTCACCCACACAGACTATGTGTGTGTGCGTGTGTGTGTGTGTGTGTGTGTGTGTGTGTGTGTGTGTGTGAATATTTATGTCCAGGTGATGTGAAGATGATGACACTGACATTTAGCAGGTATAATACTTATTATGTTCACCATCTTGTATAAAGCCTGGTTCAGCTCTAAAAATCTTCGAAAATCAATTGCTGCCCTCCCTGCCTCAATTTCAATGAAGGCTCATGGAAGGATAGGGAGGTTTGCTCTCCCTATCCCCAGCTTTCCGCCTGTGCGCGTCGAAGGGCAGGGAAGCCCCAGAACAGTACCATACCGCCAAACATAATTATCGCAAATATCAAACCAAGAAAAAATATATTTGACTAAAGTGGTCCTGAAGTGACATTGTGTAATGTTGTTTGACTGTAGCAAAAACATAGGAAAACATAGGAAAATATGCACAAGGGTCATCTGGCTAATCAATTTTTTGTATTGAAACGATTTTCCTGTTTTCAAACGATTTTGACGTTGCCTAAACTTAGACAATTCTTAAAAGGGGGCAGATTGTTTTTGGAATGACCAAATGGGCTGCCTTGGAATGACTCTTTCAAGCCAACTGATTCGTTGTCTGGTGTCACATTTTAGTTTGAATCACAGATTTAAAAGACAGATTGAAGATGTAGTTGAAGTGTTTCTACTATACATGATACACCAGTGACGTGCCCTGCCTCCTTATTTATTTATGTTTTTCTTGATGTATCAGTGTTATAACATCTCAGTGTTTTGAGATCCATTATACAAAAGCAGAGTAACCCTCCCCAATGGAGTCCAGACACTGGTGGTAGCGGTGGTTGATGACTTGCTGAGTTGATGGAGAGAAGTTTGTGCGGGCTGGGCGGTGATGGGGAGGTGGAGGGACGGCAGAACAGCAGCACGAGAGGACTAATATTTTACATATTTAAACAGACAGCAGCGAGATGATAGGCCTGCGAGGCAGGTGTGTTGCAATGCTATTGGATAGATGAGACCAGCTGATCGCTGAAATGACAGGCCAGGGAAATGACAGCATGAGTGAATGAAAGGCAAGATGAATGACATTACACTACACCCGAAGCAAGCGTGAGAGTGTAGTCTTCATGACTGAACTTGCACTAGAGCTACATAAAAGGTTCAACAAAGTAATGTGACTTTTTTATTCAGTGACTCAATCCTTTCCGTTTCATCTAGTGATATACGGTCCGGTCACAGAGAAATGTCTCTGATCACTGTCCACTTACAGTAATGATCCCCTGTGGCATTAAGGCTGAATAGTAGCACAATGTAGTCTGCCATCAGTGTCCACAAGTGCCAGCTTCCTTAATATGTCGGGCGATATGGAGTAGCTGGCGACTCATACTGGCTCTGCATTACACAAATAATGTAAATGCAGTGTCTTGAGTTAAACTCCATTCATGATTCACGAGAGGCTTATTCAATTACCCATAGTCCACAGACTTAATAAAACCATCATCATTCATTTATGCCCTGTGAGAAAAAACTCCTGATGCATCCTGGTTAGACTGTGTAACCTAGAGTGAGAGTGAGTGGGACGCGGGTTGTACCGAGAGGCAATGCCACTCATCAGCCTACAGTACCTATCAGACAAACTTAATGTGAGGCATCAAACAACATCTTTAATTCACTGCAAGGTTCATAGATTGTGCTCGACAGATTGTGGTCATGAGTTCACCTGCAGTATCGACACAAAGGGATCAAAAAGGAAAAAAGAAAAGAGAAGAGGACAGTGAATGCAACTCCTGTCCAAGGTCGTAACCTGAGAAAGATGCCCATTAATCTCCATACTGGCACTGGGCGTGGGAGAGAGGCAGCCAACTGCCTCTTTTCTGAAAGTGATTAACAGTAGGAGGTAGATCATTTCTTTGTACTGAGTTAAGTATCAAAGTTGATTACAGAAACAATATTATTCTCCTTTATCACATTATCGGTGGCGTGAAAAGCAGGGTTCTGTTTCTTGTTACATTAATATCTATGTTATTTGTCTTTGTCATCCTGTGTTCTTCTTACACAACTCTGTTCCGTGGAGACACTGGTCTAAAAGTGTAGTCTTTCCCCACGGTTGTCAGGTCTTAGTTCATGATTTAAGCAGTAAAGCAGCATAGCTGGTTTTGCAGGGGTTTTTATGAAGCCCTCTGTAGTTGGTGCTCTATCTATCTGTCTCTCTGACTGTTAGTTTCTAACTTATATTTTACCGACAGACAGGGCTCCACACCAGACATGTCTCACATGAGCAGTGATGTGGATTTATGGCTCCCACCCCCGGGTGCAGAGCTGAGCATTTAAAAGGCACAGATCAAATGAGCTTAGCACACTTTATTACCCCATCTGCAAACAGCTTAAGTGTCAAGCAGCACATCCTTGAGTTGGTAATGTTCACAGGCATACTATGAAGGATGAGGGCAATTAGCCCCGAGAAGCACACATGGGTGCACATAACCAAACAACGCGGAGCTCTCATTCAAACTGAGCTCTAACACCACATTACAGTGTCCAAAAACGTGCACGTAATACGAGGCGCCGTGCCTGTGCCCGCAGTGTCGGAACTGTGATGGTACTATAACTCAGTCGGAACTGACATTTACTACAGGTACGTCACAGTGTATGTACCACGGGTGTCCCCCTGTCAATCCTCCACTCCAGTGCTGCCGCTTTGCAAATGTCCAAGTTGCCTCCGTGCAATAAAGATACCCGATTGGGCGTGCGTGCGTGAGAGGTCCGGTTTTCCCCTTTGCCAAACGCGAGTTGCCAGTCCAGCTCATTCAGAGTAGCTTAGTGAAAGTGCTGCCGAGCAGGCGGTAGGGATTGTTGTCAACCGTCTAACCTCAGTTCAAAGTTTGGAGGTCGTGAAGAATTTGTAATTCACCGCGTGGTGTTCTGTTTTGTGTCGGGGCAACTTCACCAGCCCCAGCAAGGACAGTGCCTCTCGGACGCGAAAGGTGATTTGTCAAAGCAAACTGAGTCGCAGCACAGACTCCTATTACTTTTTCAGTCCTGACAGGAAGCAAGGAGCAAAATACTCTTAAACTAAATTAATATCATGGGGTCCATTTGTTTATTTGAAGCTGTTTTTATTTTAGGAGAGGGTTTGGGACACATAAGATCCAGTCCCAATTTCCCAACTTAAGCCCAAAGCACTGAACCTTCATACACTTTAATTAACATAACACGTGTGTTCAGCAAAAATGTGAGAGCGCAATAGGGAGGCAGGGCCTCGAAGTGCTTTATAGAGTTGGGATGGCACTTGGTGACATCACATGTTACCTAGGCAGAGAGGCCAGTAAAATGAGTGGCTCTTTCTAAATATATATGCGGATCTCATGAAACAAAGTATTCTTCCCTATGTAAAAGTAAAGTTGGCAGTATTACAGATTCAAGACAGAGTCATCAAGCACTTGCTGACGCCGTGGTGGAAAAGACCCGTGTCCCAGTCCGTCCCTGCTGACTAATTGTGTATCAGCGACAACCAACTTGATATTTTTGCATGAGGTGTGTATATATACATAGGGTGTCTATGTAAGGAGATGAAGAAGGTCGTCCACCATCCATAAGGTCAATGCTTCTATCCCCAGCTCCTCCAGTCCGTGTGTCAATGTGTCCTTTGGGCAAGACACTTAAGCCTAAACTGCCCCTGATGGCTGTGTCGGCAGTGTGTGACTGATGTGTGATAGCAAAAAAGGTTTGTGTATTTAAGCGCTGTGTGAATGGGTGAATGTGACTTTTACTGTAAACCCCTTTGGGTGGTTGAAAAGACTTAAGTGCTATATAAATACAGTCCATTTTCCAGCAAGTGCTGGCACCTGCTCATGTCTCCTTATAGTTAGTTGGTTGGTTGGTGACAGTAGTTAGTTTTTTGTCCTAGGGAGGGGAAATACAGTTTCACATTCATCCCCACGCACCACGTCCCATGAACAAACAACAAAGCAAATGGTGAACATCCTTGGACAGCAACAATAACAGACATAAATCTTTGATGGACAGTCAAAAGGCCTGGCTGGCTGGATTAGTTGTGGGATGTCTGATACACATTATGGACCTGTACCTGTTTCCTGGCTGATGGTATTATGGGGAACTGGCAGTTGAGTGGGTGAGAGAGACGTCCTGTGACATCGATGTTGCGACGTGAATAATGGCTTTATAATTAAGCTCAGAGAGGTTGGGTGTGGGAAGACCTATTATCTCGGCAGCAGTGTGGGTTTTGCATGCTATTTTTGTTTGGTTAGTGACAGAGAGTACGTTGAGGAAACGTTGAGGAAACGGGATGGTAGAGCAGGGTGGGTTGGATGATACTTTTGTTCAGCATCATCATCTTTGCGTGCTGTTTAGTTTCTTACTGAGACTGTCCTCCGAAGACAATGGTGTAGCAAGTGACCCAAAACAATATATGTTTAAATTCAAGTGGCAAAGCCCTCCAGTTGTCAATGTGATCATAATAGCAGCAAGGGAGGAAGTGAGATTGAAGAGCGGTATACAGTCCACATGGGGAGAGAGGTCTACCTGGATGGATGGGTAACAAAACACTGGACCACATTAGGCAGAGATACTTCAAGGATTGAGTGGGACAGGTACATACAGATGTTGTTTCTGTAATGTATTTTGCAATCTTTAGTGCACAAATTGTGGAAATATTCATACTCTCTCTTGGTCTCATAACTCATTAACATCCGAACACTCAGACACGGTAAACATGTCTTCATGGTCACTCGGTGTGACCTTTATTTGCCAAGGATATCCTAAACACCTATAAATATCCTTAGAAATCAAATAGAAACAAATTCCCTTAAACCCCTGAACCTTTTTTGGGAAATGTCTTTTTCTTTTTTCTAGTGTCTGTTAGTAATTGATGACAATTTGTCCATTGGTAAACAACTTCAGGCTAAAAAAAAATTCTCCAAACTACTCATAAAGTTCCTGAAACTGAAATACTGCCCCGATGATTGCAGGCATATACTGGACCTTGATCGCCATGGTTACAGTAGAGTTGAATAAGGCCTATGCGAGTGATTTGTGCCATTGTGAGCATTTACACTTGTGTGTTTGTGTTGCTGTGTAAGCAACAGGATTTGTTCTGTTGGGCTGGTGGACTGTCCACATGAGGCCATATAACAGTGAGCTGTGTGTTCTGGGACTGAGATCAGCCACACAAGTTAGCGAATGTGCAATAACATTAACGCAAATGTAGAGTTGCTGTAGCGAGTATATACAGTATAATCAACCACCATCTACTCGACCCCCTCCGAAAAACCACCGCCAAATTTCTGTCAGGAATTTCTTTGTTGTTGTTTTTTTTTGTTGTTGCTTTACACCCTGTAAACTACCAAAGAGTATATAAAGTATTTAAAATTGGCTAAACATCTATGGCAGTGAAATGCCTCATATACATTCATGCAGCAGTAATGTTACATTCAACATGTATTTGAATCAGAAATACACTGACTTCTAGACCGCATTTAGAATCGTGAAAAGATTCCTGCAGGGACCAAAAAAACACAGACAAGAAAGCAAACTTTGTCAAATTGTAAAACCTAAAGGATAAATAAAGCAGCTGGTGAAATAGCCAAATAAGTTGGGACGCTGTTCTGCATGTTATTTCAGGCTGCAGATGCCCAGTGAGGGAAAAAAAGTAGATTCTCTGGGCTCAGTAAAAAACAGGCAGCACCTGCAGCGAAATCCAAACACTGACAGGAAACATCTGTGCAAAGTTTTACAACTGATACCCTTGAGTACGTTTGGCTGATAACACAATGATGCAACTGCCTTACTTTATTTCAAGCAGCAAACTTTGCTCCAGTGGTTTCCTGGGAAGCAGACGACATATTGAAACAACCTGGTACTGTAGCTTCTCCAATATATATGTATATATACATACATATATATAAATATATATATAGTTGAGTATTTGCCAATGCTCTGGCGGGAGCCTCATGTGGAGCACGTACAGAAAAAGAAAAAGAGAAGTATCGGCTCTCTCAGCAACCAGTAATGTAGCGGTGAGAGCTCACCTCCATGTCAGACGTGCTCCCCTCTGTCAAAATACTTAAAACTCGCAGGAGGGTTAAGTCAATCAGAAAATCCCCACTATTAAGCTGATGTACGAGGACAGTGATGGTCATTTAATTCTGCTTAAATAACCCCAGAGGGATCCGAGCGTACGGCCCATCATCTGGCTATGACCACTCTCGTCCTCGGTCCAAAAGTGCACCGCTGCATGTGGGGCCGTTGATACACGCAGCATAACAAATCCATTACATATTGTTTTGTATAAATGGATTTCGTTTGCATACTTGTGATTTCTTTGACACCATAGGATAACAAAGTAGTTTGACCAGGAATTTTCCTACCATGTTCTGAGCTTCTCCTTTCCAAACTCCTTTTGCTTTTTTAATTTTTTTTTTTATCACACACACACACAGCGCTTACTGTTTATTTGGTGCAGATGCGACGTCTAGTGAGACTAAAACATCTGAGGAGCCGATTACCAGCTAAGTGGAAAATGACGATCATTACAAGCAATCAAGATGGGCTTGTTTGCATTTTAGCAGATAAGTTAAGCAGCTGTAATTGCAGCGCTGGGCACAGGGGCTTTTCTGGGGAGATTACATGCTGAAGAGGAGGATTCAAACGAGATTTAATGCTGAAACTGTCCTGGGCCCGGTTCCCTTTTTTTTTTTTTTTTTTCTCTTATGTAATGTTCAGAACTTATGAAACAGAAACCATGGTTGGTATCTTTTTTTCTGCTGTTAAACAGTTTTTCCTCTGTTTTAATAGTTTGTGAATAATTTTAATGATCATTCTACATCAGTTATTGATGTCATCGCTAAAAAAATCCTTCCGCTCCTGCATTTAGGAGAGAATACCAGCTCACTGGTGGAGATTCGTGACAGAGAATAACTAGAAGGGCAACCGTTGTCGTGCCAATTGCTCCGAGGTGCCAACCCCCCGGAAAACAATATTTTTTCAAATCAGTCTTACAGGATTGCTGTGGATTATCTGACACATTACCCTTGAAAGCAGCAAAGACCATAACCTTCATGGTTATGGCCTGGAAGAGAGTCTTGGTCACAAACATTCAGAGTTGAATTTGACGATATCCCACCTCCACAGGTCAAAGGTCAGGGTGCATTGCTGAATATTGATCTTAGATGTCAGTGTCCAGATCTTGTCTATAGATCACGTATTTGAACACAATGTCACTGGGATGGCATGCTTAGGGAGGAAAGCGGACCGGTGATCTCAACCTCAGTACTAGAATATTTCTCTGTTGTACTTTGTGCTAGTATTACGGTAAAGGGCTTATGACATTGACACTGCTTACATGGCAGGATCAAAAGCTGTGAGGGGGAGATATCAAACCTTGCCTGGGTCTGTGTGTCGAGAGGAGTGTTCGCCCTGGGGGCAGAGAAGACAACACCTCTACTTTCATCACCAGCACCGGGCTCCCTTGGAGCGCGGCATGTCGAACAATGCATGCGAGAAAACCAACCAGCCTCTCCTCTTTAGTAAGTGCCACAGGATTATTTGTGTCACGCTGCAACTGAAGACTTTAATGGCTGTGTTCTCCTCCTAACAGACCAAATAAGTCCCTCTCCAACACGCAGCCCTGAAAGATGCAGCAGACTGCATGAAATGGTTGCCAGCCACCTCCTGCAGTGAGTCACAATACCCTGTTGCAATGCCGCTGAATTATTGACGAGCCAATACAGATTATTCAAGCTACGGCTGGTGAAGTTGAACAACCCCCCCCCCCCCCAGAAAAACCAAGAAACAAAAAACCACAAAGATACAGGAAACCTGATGTAAACTCAAACTATTTTCAGACCGATAGATGTATTTTTGTGCAGACGGCAGTCCCCACTGGAATTTAATGAGTCACCCCTGATTCACCCCTCCTTATTCAGGATGCGCCTGATCAGGCAGGATATGAAATAGACCAACTTTATATCATCACACATTAAAATAGATTGAACACTTTATTACTCTGTGACACCTGCCATCTGATTTCCTTTTTTAAAATTTTAATAATAATGACGCCTCCTCTTTCCTACATGAGGCAGGGTCCTACTTGGCCTCAATCCAACATGTGGCAGACATGCCTGTTTGATTGGATGTGCATGGAATGTAAAAAAACAAAAACAAACAGGTGATATGCAAAAGAAACGTCAAGACGTCACGCAAAAATAAACACACATGGTTGATGTTGTTGCTAGGCGACAGTGAGCCAGAGGAGTTGAACATCTAAACAGTCAAGCGACAAAGCAGAAGACCGAAGAGCAAGCTCGGCAACAGAGCAGCGCTCAGTGCAACAACCAGAAGGTTTGTTAACAGAGAGAAGGAGCATTTGTGACTCTGAGGGAACATAATCAAAATTCTGAATGGGTACATGGTTGTTCTTTTTGTTTATCAGATTTTTACACGTCATGTTCAATTTACAAATTATTGAAATGTTTCTGATTTCAAATTCCCAACTATAGAAGCATACATTTGACCTTCCAATACCCAGGGTCCGATACTTCCTTGAAAATATTAAATATTAAAAAAACATGTCCTCCTGGGTCCCGCCCGCCATAAATTACGAACCTACGTCAGTCTAACTGCGTGATAGATTACTACAATTAATTGTCACTTACTCCCACCTCCTCCTCCACACTCCTGATCCATTCACTCCCACCTGCTGTATATGAGGACCGGTCCCCAGCTGTGTGCCAGAACGTCAACTTACTGCACCACGCGGAAACCAAGGGGCCCGTACAACGGTTATCGAGGTTACTTGAGGTTTGATTTGGAGGTTTTTCCGCCCAACGTGGCTCTGGCTCACTTGTTACTGAGAGGAGATCACAGATCAAAACCTGTCCACGGCCAAACTGATCGCTGAAAAAAACAAAACTGAGTCATCATTCGACAGGATCCTGACAGGAAGGGAAAAAAAGAGTTTACCCAAAAGTGAGAAATAATAAAGATTAGCAGATATTTATAGACAAGTGGAATCGTGTTGCTGTTCCAGACTTTTCATGTGTCCACCGTGGTTTTAAAACAGAGCTACTAAGAAACAGAGGAGGAGTTTATCACGCTGAATAAATACATAGACTACTATATTTTACAGCTTCATTTGAATTCAGCAAGCAAAAAGTGCCACACACTGATCATTATTTCCAATTATTGTGAATGAACAATTTAGTCTGATTGACCTCATTATGAACTTCTTCTCTCCTCTGCTTCAGCGGCAGAAACAGTGTGACGTCACTTCAGCTTCTCTTCACAATAGTTTTGTCATCGTCAGACAAAAGAGCAAAAATATTCACGGGCACGGTTAACTTGATAAAGTTCCTGTGCTTATTTGCTTTATATTATTTGGTTGATTTTTATTATGAAACATAATTTGAGTGGCCTTTGTATATTATTGCATTATTTACATTTCACTTTGTACAGTCACTTAGATTAGACTTAGACGTCGATTTAACCGAAGTTACCCGCTGGTATCCGCGTTTCCTATCATATTAAGAACTTTATTCGTGGTTCTGATGATGCCGCTTGTAATTAACCTCTTCCACATGAACGTGCTTGTTGACTGACCCATGGTTGACTGAAGCAGTTGATAAGCGGCTTCGTAGAACAGGACATCAAGACGGACAATGTTCAGTTAGGGTTGAGGGTTCAGTTAACTTGCTTCGTGGTACAGGCTGCCTTGCTCTGTCGGTCGTGGTTGATCATGAACTATCATCCTTGTGCTTTTACGCATTGTGTTTGCTCGCTGTGTTCTGCTCATAGAGTCTCACGTCCTGTGAATGTAGTTTAACCCTCTGCCAGTCATCGCCGTGTCACTTTGTCCAGTTTCCCACACTCACTCATTTTTCTCCAAAGAAGCAGGTGTTGCATCTTAAGCAACACTGTGCAAGTGTCAAAGTAAAGCATGCATATTTAATCTTAATGTGCCATATGCTGGTGTAGGCAGGGCTATAGCATCGCGCTAATTATCATGCAGCTCTGCGGCAATACAGACTGTTTCCATGGACATGACAGCCTGAGGACTGTGTTCTCTCTTAATGGAGGAATGAAGGGAGCATGGATAAATACATTCATAGTTATCTACCTGCCATCATGTAAAGACAAAGAGGAGTACATATTTGAATCAAAAATTAATTTTTCACAGGAATAACAGAGTAAATATGCATTTTGCATAAACCAAAGAAAAGTTATTGGCGACAATTCTGTTTTGCATGCCGATAATTAGGTCAGGTGGTTTTTGGATCACTGGTAGCACAGAAATCGAGACAGCAGCTGACACAATGCGTGGATAAAAAAAGAACAGCCTCCACTCATTTGTACCACACCTGACAGTGTTTTTTGTTAAGTTATGCCCCGCTCACATGCTGCAGAGCCTGTCAACACGGAGCAAACAAAAACCTCTTCTAATGAGCAGGCCGCAGGGAGACAGGCGGAGAGGCTCCTTGCACAGTGGATTAGTGAAAGCTGTGGTCGGGGCTGTCTCCTGAGGGTGCTTACATCCACACCGCCAGAGTCACAGTGACTCGGTTGTCAAGGTCAAGCAAATGAGGCAGGTGGGACGGCCCAATGCAGGGAGAAGGTGCAAGTGTCCTCCGTCCGTCACGGCGCGATGCAGCTCGACTGGGGTGACACGGTGCCACCGGGCGCGGCCGTGGCCACGGCGAGAAGGACACGGGGTTTTATTTGGCCTCTTTGTGGCGTTTGCGAGCTCTCACACCGTTTGCAAGGGGCCTCACCCCGGGCGCTCCAGTTTCCCCCCGTGTTCCGGCGGCATGACGCGGGGCGTGGATGCTCAGATGATGTCCCCCGATAAGTGACGGAACAGCGAGAGCACTCAGTGCACGTGATGTCAAAGGAAGGACATGGCCGCAGCGCAGGCTGTGTGGCCAGGCGTAACAAAGCAGACAATGCGTCAGTTCACTTCGCCTCATTTGTTCCAAGCTGATGCGCTGGAAATTCAGCGATAACAATGTCATGAATGAAAGTGGCTGTGGCCGTGGCATACTTTTCTTCTTTTTCTCCAAGCCTGTCCTGCAGCACGTCATTGGGCAACATGCCTCACAAGCTGTTTGCGCGCAATTAAGAATATAACAGCTAATACTTTATGGTTGCTCCCGTTACGGCGATATCAGCAGTTATATCTGGGGAAAATAAGATGCTTAGTGTGTGAGAATAGTACGTCCCAATAGGCAGGCTTCCATAACCACCACAACAGTCAGAGGGATAAGCCGGCGCATCGCTAATTAGTCCAACAGAGGAACTTTTAAGGGCCGCATCTGAGCCAGCAGCTGAATAAATACATATAAATCCACAATAGAGAAGAGTATGGTAATATTTCTATCATTGTGATCAGCCCTATGCTGAAGCAGTGTTCTATAGGAGTTGTACAGTGTGTGAGCGTGTTTCCGATAAGCCCGATACCCCCTATTCAATTTGCTGATTAAAGTCCCATCATGCGGCGCTCCCGACAGCCGAGCACCTGTGAAAAGATAAGAGTCTGCCGTCGTAGGAATCGGTATCAAATCACCACCGCTTGCCCACACACCAAAGGTGAACGCTACACACGCATGCATCAACAACAAAAAAAGAAGAAAAAAAAAATCATTCCATGTCCATACTGAAAATGTTTTCATTTTAAAAAATGAAGCTTCTCTTTTCCCATGCGATGAAGCTAAGGCGCCTTGAATGATTTACTCGCCGCTGCTGAATGCTCTCAGGCGTACTGGAGAAGAAGAGGCCGCTTCATCACTGCCTCCATCACTCTAAAAGCCCAGTGGAAGGCCAACATAAACACACACAGGAGTCATCGCCCATGTTCCTCATTCTGAGTCTACGGAGAATACAGATGACTTTTACTGTTCGGCCCCATCCCAACACCAAAGGTAAACTTCCATGCCGAGGAACTGTTGTGTATATACTGTACATCAGAAAACACAAACATATGTGAGTCCATTCATATAGTGTATATATATATATATATCACACAACATCCACACTCTTCTCTGTACTGTCAGAGTGTGAATGAACCCTAAATTGGCTCTAAAGTGTCTTGTGGCCCGAGGACACAAGGAGTAGTCCGAGTCAGAATCACCATTTTTCTCAATTATTTCTTATTTCAATCAAAATTCTTTCGTAGCTTGTTGAATTGTTGAGTTGATAGGTCAAATAGATTCATAGCAGCTTGTGTTATGTATCTTAGAATATGTTAGCAAAAGTCTGTTAAAAGAATTTCTGCACATCTAATTATTATGAAGACCGATCTCGTCTCTAAGAAAGTATATGTACGACTGAACATCAATAGCATATGAATTCTGTAGGAAACGTGTTGCCGCACACTAAATTATATTCAGTGGCGACTCTAGGTTGGACTGGTTAGTGGATGTACAAAGTGCACAGTTGTAACACCAGTGACCAGCGTGGTGTCTATAAATAAGCATTAAAAGGTTTAACATTGCTGTGATTATGACAAATGGATATTATACTGCAAGATTGGATAATTTGGTGCAAAAGAAATACGTCGCCTGTGAATGTTTTACTGACACGTTCGGCGTATTTGTGACTTTCCAGATAACCTAAATTAACAACTATTCCTCATTATGTTAATAGCAGAGATAATCGGCTCATAATGAAGAGTGCTGCCGTCTTCAGTTGCTGTGATGGAGGACAGTGGGATGAATTTGTGCCATGGCCGATCTTCTGATGTTTTTAGAGAGAGAATCACACAAGCGGCACGCCCAATACAATATGAGCCACGTTGCAGCACTGAAGGTGGTGGAACAGAGATTTGTTCATAACTTTAATCCATTGTGTATATATTACACATTTACAAATACGTTATAGAGAATTTTAACTGTTGCAAGAGATATTTTACCTAGAGGCGTCTGTTATGTGTTCTTCAGAGCTATGTACTAAAAGCTGAAGAAATTTCTTTTTCATGTGAATGTATATTTTGATAAACACATTTATTTGTCATTTAAACCCTGGAGCCTTGAACAAGACACAAGAGACGATCTGCTGCCACCTTTGCCAGCATGCAAATGTCAAACAAGTGAGTGACCAGAGTGTTTCTCATGTGAGTTGTCTGCAGCTATGGTCTTTATACCATCATCTTACAATATTTTGCCGCAAAGTATGTTGGCAAAACAAGTGTGAAGTAAGGTGAGAAATGTGATTTATTCAGAGCAAACTGTTTGCAGCTTTCAAAAACCTTTGTCAGGCATTTGAACTGCAACCCGTTGCTAAGCGAGCAACGAAGACGAGGCAAAGACGCAGGGCAACAGGGTGAATAAGTATGTCTTAAGGTAAAAAGACAACGCAAATACTCCATAGGGAGCCTCTTATATTGCAGGGAGCTTGGCAGGTATGATCTATTGTTGATCCATAGTTGACTGAAAATGGCAGTGACAGCAACAGCAGCGCTGCGACAATGCTGCCATCCATAAAAGTAATGATAACCCCACAGCACCGGGGTTGCAAATTAGTCCACATAAATAAAATATTGGGGGGAAAAAACTGCGCAGAGCATTTGAACAAGTGATGAATGAAAACGTAAAAAAACCAAAAACATTAAAATTTAAGGCAGAGCCGATATAAGTGAGTTGAAGTGAGACCTGTTGTGCGCCGACTAAATTCATTACCAACTCGAACTCTGCCTCGCAGCTTCTGGAGGCTGATAGACAGGATCGCTGCTCATTGCTCTTTTCTCGCACCCACACCCACAGGACAGAGTGATGGATGATGGGCTGAGGACAGCTGCTGCTCTGCCTCTCGGGAGGGTACCTAATAGATGAGGGGCATGTGGCCAGTGCAGCGAGTACAAGACTGAACAGAATGCCCTCAAGAACAAAAAAACATTTTATCTCTAATCAGCAGGTAAAAGAAAAACACACAAACCGGAGAGTTTCATTAAGCTTCCTCTTCATCCGCTCATATTTCAGACATGATATTTCAGAGATGATGCTAATACCTTAGAGGGCACGCTTTATTAAGAACTTTTCCCAGTTCATATCATGGATTTTCGCTAAAACATTTGTTTAAAAAACTTCTGTTAAATTCGTGTGGCTCAACAAAATACTACTCAATTAGAAACGAGCGCAACGGTGATCACACTGTTGCTTCCATTACACGATTTTGGGGGGGGGGGGGGGGGGGGGGGGGGGTTGCAATTGGTGCAACCTCAAAACTAGAAGCCGCCAAATCCTGCACACTAACTGAACCTTTCAACATTGGCACTGGGCGGGAAAATTACAATCTGCGAAAAAAACAAGTGAAGACATTTTCGTCTTTCCGCTGGGTGTTAGACAGGGGCTGCGGTCGAAATGTCCTTCCCATCTACTATTCCTTATCTTCTCTTCTTTGACTTCAGTGGAAAACATCACCAGGTCAATAAAGATGTAAAGGAGGACTGATAGGAGTTAGGAAAAGCCCACAGCGCTGCTCAGAAAATCCACCTCGACTTTCACTACACTACGTCATCACGCGACGGCGGATGTTGTCGACGTGCGTGTGCCGTGGTGAAGCTACACATTTCTGAAGATGTACTCCAAAAAAAACGCAGCGGCTCCATCAGCGAGTATTACCACCGCGTGACATCAGATGTAAATGATTCATATGCAACAGTAACTTACATGATGACGTGCGTCTCTTCTGGGTCATATTCATACTCTTCTTCTTCTTCTTCTACTACGGATCGAATCATTTACGTTCCTGCGTGTCAGGTCCCGTTAAATATCGCTGTCGCAATGAATTGTGGGCCGTCTATATCTCCTTACTCTCACATAGGAAGGTCCAGTGAACCCTATGCTAAATAAGATATGAAAGGAAGCATTGAAGTTCCTTTCCTATTCATTTAGAGAATCCGAACAGCTCTCATCATGGCTGCTGATCAAATACTTCCGAGTCACTTCAAGATTTAGGAAACTTCCTAAAACAATTTGACAATTTGACCTCACCCAGGCCCTGCCCTATTTGTTTGACCTTGCTGCAAAAATGTTGATATTTTTAGTGTCTGTCATTTGTGAGTCCACAATTGTAGTAGGAGGACTGCAATGGTAAATCAGTGGAGTATTTCTTTTTCTAAATAGGGAATGCACTACGTGCCTAGCATGTTCAGAAGTTGCTCAGCGAGCATTGATTTTTTTGCGGGGACATAAATGGCACCGGACAACACTGGTAGCACTGGACGATTTATTGGCTATAGGATTGAGGTGCTCCACTAGTTCTGGGGAGTACACAAACAGCGCATCACTGTCCAGACAAGCCATTACAGTCATGGCGACAGAGACAGATCAAGTTCTTGTAACAAACGGACAGGGACCAAATAAATATGCAGCTGTTATAGCTTAGTGGTTTGCGCCGCCGACTTTGGGACAGAAGGCCAGGGTTGGATTCCAGGTCATCCCAGTGCGGGACCACATGTGCGTGTGGGCGATCCGCTGCACGAAGATACTCCAACGTGACAGTGCCTGGTATATCCAACACGTGTCCCAAAGCAAGAACTACTCCGTCTATTTAAAGCACATGCTTGCAAAGTAGGTAACGCAATTGCAGAACGCACCCTCCGAGCTGTCTCCATACACTTAGCTCTCATTAACATCGGCTCCTTTTACGGCACAGGTGACGGTTCATTTGCAGATCTCATACATACTGCAGTGAGCACTTTGTTTAATCTACCATGCGTTCACACTCTCTTGAGGTTTCCCATTCGAGATTTAAACAGCAGGCACTTTGCTGGGTGTGGCTGGCCGCATCCTGCACACAATGGGAACAACAGTGCTCCCGGCCACCTGCAGGAGCCATTGCCTCACTGGGCTATGTTAAAAAACTAAAAAAAAAAAAGAAACTGCACGGGTCAGCTGTTTCACGTCTAATCAAAACAATGGACTATATACCAGTGGCAAAGAAGCAAAGGTAATATTGCAGCAGAGGGCATAAATACTTGCACTGCTTGCAGTGTCAGTGATCTTGGAAGGCTCATAGCCCTGACTTTCCAGGCTGGATTTGTTGTTGTGCTTCTGTGGGCAGAGTTGAAAAGAGAGAATGGTTTCATTTGGGTCAGGTCATTCGTGCAGCTGGAGCCCCAGAGTGCGATAGAAAGGGCTGGAATTACGCTCTTAGACGGGGCAAGGAGCTGAGTTGAGTGCCATTGCTGCCCAGTGGTGCTTTTAACATGCCCCGTGGATCCTTTGGGTTAATTAAGCAGTTTGGCGCTTGTGTCGGAAGCCTCTCCCCAACCTGCTGCGACATGGGGAAAATGATCTTAACCGGGAGAAAAAATAAATAAGCAAGCGCTACAGGTAATGCCAGAGGGAAAGCCTTAAAGGCACTTTCTCTAAAAGCCATTTCTGGATTGAAAAGGTAGCAATTTGGGTGGAGGGAATTAAGTGAAGGGACAGCAGCGTTCAGCCATGGTATTTAATTTTCATGCAACAATATTTCAAAATTATTTATATATATATATATATATATATATGGTATTTCCTAAATCTAGCAAAAAGTGAAACCTCTTGTAAAGTAAAAACTAAATCACCTGCTAGCAGATGAAATTTTTTATTTCGGCTTTTAGTCATCTCACATGAATATTATTTTAATATTCTGCTTCCAAACAAAACTCTTCATTTTTATTCATTCGTTCTTAATCCCAGACTGTTTTTTTTTTTCCGAGGGCCCGTGAGTTCCAGCGATCAGAGCAAATGTGATTCAAGGTGATGATATGCAGTGTTGCCATCCTCGTATGGCAGGCGGCTGCTGCAGTGCGGTATGAAAGTGTTACCTTCGGCAGTGAGCACACGTTGCTACATAGCTGCTACCAACTTGGGATTCACCAGAGATAGCCTAGCCTTATGGCAGAACCTCGCAGCTTAGTTATTTATACTTTGTTCAATAGACGGCTGAAATGTGGCAAGATTCCCAATTACTAATCTTGAAGTTTTGAAAAAAGCTAAAGCTGTGTAAGATTGGTAAATGTGCGTGAACCTTCACCCAAGACGAGTTCATTATTTTTGGTTCATTACAGTAAAAGAAAAGTAAACAATTTTGGGGAAATATAACAGATAACCTAATGTTGTACATTTTCCATTAAAAAGATACATATCTAATAATAGTTTTCTGTAGATCAGACATTGAATTCCTCTTCCTTTGCCGATGATGGCCAGTGTAGAGGGGTAGCACCAACGATAGCAATGGAAATAAGTCTGTGTAAAAGTTCACTTTTGGACCATGTAAACAACAGCGCTTTAACACACACACACACTGTGGCATCGCTTTCTAGAAATTAATATCACTAATAATAGCATTTACAACCCACTGAGAAAATTGCATGTTTAGAAACCACAAAACATTATAATTCTCGGAAATGGAAGCATTTTTATTTAAACTATAAAAGAGGACCTCCTTTGCAAGACTAACTGCTCAGTTTACCATCACGCAGCAGAAAGAATCTGATGGTAAATTAAAGTCCACATTTTGAATTTATCACAAATAAAATATTATATGTTTTTTAGATTCAGCTGGACTTGACATGTCGAAGGGTTATAAGGGCATTGATGAGGATGATGTCTTGGTTCACTGAGACTTGTCTAACCTCGCCTCAAACATGTGTGACTTACACGTGGTGTAAGGGTGTGTGGAAGAAATATAACTGGTGCTCTTATCAGCTGATGGGCTTTTAGCCAATCTCTGTGCATCTCCTCGTCTTCAAGAATACTATAAAGGTTCAATACGACTCTGTATTAGTTGGGATAAATTAGATTCTTGCTAAGTTGCCAAGCTGTACTCCCTATTCCTCAATATACTTTTTTGTTGGTGTTCAGTTCAGTTCATTCAGCAGGAAAGCCACGAGAGCTACATAAGACAAAGTTTTAAGCAGGAAAGCAGTAGTATAGGCTTCCCTTACTTCTGCACTGACTTGATTGCATAATTGTATTTTCCTGTAACAGTAAGTGCACTAAAACAAATTAATAGAATTAGCCACTATCTAAAGCACCTTAATAAACGGAGGGATGTCCCAGTCAGAGTAATCAGACAACCTGAAATCAATATTTAATGTTCATTTTTTTACCCTGCCTCCTCCTGAAATAGCAAATTGGTAGCTGGGTGCCAGACACAACCCGGCAGTTGCTGGAGTCAAATATATGACTGCTGGACAAGGAAAGTCACAACTCATCACTTTTACACTTCTCTGGAAGAGACAGGCCTTCGCATCGCCCTGACACGAACATGAATTCTCCGAACCCCAAATTCAGCCATCCCAAAGCACTTCACCTGGTCTGCAGGCAGACACTCTCAAATAGATACCGGAGCTTAGGGCCACTGAGGCCGTTATTTGCCTCCCTGACAAGAGGCCATGGAAAAGTGTCTGAAGTAAAAGGGAAACGAGGTTGTGCAACAACAACAAAGAAATTAGATAAAACTGCAAAAAACAACAGAGTTTATTACCCACAGAAAGTCAAGTTGACTTTGCATGTACACAGTCTGTGTGGTTCAAAACCGTAAAGGTAAGAGAGACGCCGAGATTGAAAAGTGACAAAGGGTATGCTGTTAGTGTGCCACCAGTGTTGGGCAGTAACTACTTACTTAGTAATATATGACTGTAATATAATTACTTTTCCCAGTAACTAGTAGTGTAAGGGATTACAATTTCCTAAATAGTAATTATATTACAGTTACTGATCCAATTAATGCTGCATTACCTATTACCATACGATGACGTGTACACGCGGGCAGCTCACGTCGGCTACGAGCCAGAAAGCTAAGGGAAGGATAGAGGATGACAGAGATCTGGAGAAGCTCGTCGCTGGGTATATCGTAGATGAGAGGTTTTGAGAAGCTTCTGCTAATGACATACAACCACTGTTTCACTTCTGAACATTAGGACCTCACTTGATATGCCAGGGCAGAAATGACAGAACAAGAAGCTGGACACAATATCAGTTTTATGTTCTGTAAAACCATTAGATACTCCTTGCTGCTTTTACGACTGAATATGCAGAACCCGCAAAAGTAATATAGTAATATAACAAGTGACGTAACTAATTACTTTTAAAGCCAAGTAATAAGTAAGGTAATAGAATTACTTTTTGAAAGAGTTATAAGTAATAAGTAACTTATTACCCTTCCTGGGTTACTTGCCCAACACTGTGTGCCAAGTGGTTGGCCACTGTCAAGATGTCACTTTCCCCTTTTATTTTCTTCAATACTCTGAATGAATAACCGGTTGCTATCACAGCAGCATGTTCCATTGTAGATAGAATGATGACACGTCTATGCCATTACTAGTTTAGGCTATGGCAGTGCACTGCAACTGTATGGTTACACTACTGTATTGTTTTTGCGCATTTCATATCCAGCCCATCCTTTGTTTTTTGGATTTTTTCAATGAATCAGAAATCATCAGTTGAAGTGTCTGACCATCTTCTGGGGGGGATTTGCTACAGACGGTTGTATTCCGCTATAGACGCAATTTATAAATACAAAAATAGAAGCTGAGAAATAAAAAGAAATCACATGACAGCAACTACAGTTTTCTACAATCAGAGAAGTATGTCCTCCGGGGTGGTCCGTGCAGGTCAGGTCAGGGTGAATACAACTGACAGGCAGCTGTCATGTGTCATCGCTCGGAAGCATCATGGCGACTGTGGGGAAAAAAAGGAGATGTGGAACGGCACGCTTTCCAAGTGACCGCGTGGTGAGCGTCATTACAACTGGAAACAGTTGACCATTGGTCATCCAAAATCTCTTGCCCACTTGCAGAGACAGTCCACACTTGTTCAATGAGTCAAAGCCTTTATTTAGGTGTATCTCTGCGTCACAGGGCGGTTTGGTGGCCTTAAAATGAGTTTGCGATGATTTGTCTCCATGAACTCTGCCTGTACAGTATAAAGAGTTGTCTCCTCATATCCCTGAACAGGGTATTACGACTAATTAGATTTTAGTTTATTGAATAAGTGTTAACAGTGTGCTGGTTTCTCTTGTTCTTCATAAAAGACCACATTCTGAGAGGGACAATGTCATACAGGCAGGTTTTGTGGCGAGCGAGCTAATTGCTAATAAAGCCGAAACCTCGTCTGTCCTGCTGTGACATCAATGTCGACAACTGTACAAAACACCTACGGACATTTAGCGTGGGTTTTTTTCGGGACAAGCGAACAAAAACACATGTCAGAACAAATTGCTGAGCAGTTTTAATGTGGAACCACTCGGTGCGCCTGACAACTTACAGCGACGTATGTTTTATTCATCCTGAGGACGGCAGCAGTCTGAGACATGCACTGTAGTCAGCGTGTCTGTATGGGACAACATACTGCCGCTCCCTTTCAAGTGCAAGGACTCGGTTCCACTCAACACCGACTGACCCAAACCTGTACAACTGCATCAGCTGCATCATCAACATCGCCCACCATGTGACACCCGATGCCTTGGCAAAGGGAGGCCGCTCCAGCCATCACATTGGGGCGGTTAGTGTGATGTATGTGTTGAATAATTTTCGTATGGCCTTCAAAAGAATAATATAAAAATTGAAATGGTCCTTGATGAGAATTTTTTTTTCCCCCAATCCCGTGCTATGTTTTTTTTTTTTTCCCAGCCTACACATCTCCACACTTGGCCCTAATGCTATTTCCCTCACCCTGATACTGGAGCACTCAGCGGGTGGATTGGCTGCCCACGCAGTGCCTTGCCTGTCAATTGATCAGGGCCCGACTCCAGCTTAATGCACCCCCTTTCCGGAAACCTCAAATGAGGTGCAGCACAAATGCATTCATCTTCATCAGGAGAGCACAGGATAAAGTATTGGGGAGTTTTTCATGCTGCAGAGATGGCAACAGGGAAGGCAGTGAACCCGTGTTGGGGGTATTCTGCCTCTATCTGTGGTGCTTCGAGTGCACAATCACTATCACATTAGCTCCGCCGCGAAACTTAATTCTGTGGTGTGCGTCCGTGTTGTTGAGGTGTGCCGACTGTGTAGACTTTTTTTCATGCAATCAGTTTCACATGAAACGGAAGGATTTGATCTTTCATATGAAATGTTTTGTACGGTGAGAACTTGATGCCCTACATTTTTTTTTTTCCGAGTGAGATCGCTCTTTACTGCTGCGTCTTTTTGATAAATCACCGCTCCTCCAGACACCTCGGTGACTGGGGAGAAAACACAGCGAGCCTTTGAGGCGTTGACTTGTGATGAAACCGGAGACGTTCGTATGCTGTGCAGCAGTCAAGAAAACAGACTGCTCAGATCGAGAATCCTGGATTTATTCTGGCCAGTGTAATTCATTAAACATTTGCTCATGCCCATTTATCATAATCAATCAAAGGGCAGCTGGGCCAAAAGAGCAATTTAGAGCACTGCGGAGTTATGCCGTTGCTGAGTCTGTAATAAGTTTGAGGAAGATTATATAAGGCGTTATAGGACCTTGGAGTACAGTTTGTGTCAGAATCTAATGAATCATTCATTAAGGCTACTTGATATCGAGCCTATAGCCTACAAATCCGTCCACAGGTTAACGCAGAGAATAGGGAGTAAAAAAAATGAAAATGGATTAACTGTGAACATACAAATACATTTGAAGTAACAGAGATTGAGCGGACCAGATGGCGAGAGCATATGGAGGTCCACGGCTGTTTTTTAAGCAATGAAAACGAGAAATCATTTTTTTAACAGCACTGAACTTTTCCGTCGCGTCCCATATACCGTGAACGACAACACAAAGCTTTTCGGTCCAGCGAGGAAGGAAAGCATACTTGTTACCATGACGGTAACAATACTCTGTGGGTGCCATATAATTGGCAACTGCATGCTCTGGGCGGACTTTGGAAACCAACTCTATTGATTGTGAGTAACACCAGATGCCAGAGTTGGATGAGCAATGAGCAGTGAGAGGGATAGAACTGATGAGTGTGCCACGAGGGGGTTGTTTGTCTTTTTGGCCAGGGAAATGTGTCAAGACTCACAACCTTCAAAATCCATCAGGATCCCGCCGTCCAGCCGACTACATGTTCATCAAAGCCGATTAGACATTTGGACACTTCCATTCCAAGAAAATGACCCTTTATCTAGTTTAGGACTTTGCTTGCTGAGCAGAGTCCTCAAAACCTAAGACTAAACATCGATCTGCCGATCGGTCGCCCATATCAACTTCCGTTTCCTCTCGACTTGATAATGGGATGAAATAATATTTCTTTGACGAAATAGCACACTTGACGAGACGTCTTGTATGAGAACACAATATTGCATTCCGAGATAGGTCTTATTTTGTGAGAAAATCAAAAACAGTGTTACTCTGTAAACGACGCCCAATGAAGATGCCCAGCTAGTGCAAAATAAGATCGTTTTCAGCATTTTTCCTCGTCAGGTTTGCTGATACCACACGCAGGCAGCGGCCCACAGTCCCAGCAGACATGCGCCGCAGCTGCGGTGCTGCTGCCTCTCAGATCTTCAGGACTTGGGCTATGTTTTGCCCCACTTACATGCTGCAGCTTTGAGAATTAACAAGGCTTCACAATAAAGCCTGCTTGTGCTGCAGCGGGTAGCAAAGCCTTCCTGTGGGTCTGAATTAGTGTTCTTGGACTTGTACCCAAAGTCCCTGCAGCCAAATGAAGCCCAAGGAAAAGGATCCTTTTGCTGCCTCACACCAGCAGAGGGGGATGTGCTCAAGTCAGGAGGAGCCTGCCAGTGTGTCAGCTGTGCCGGCTGAAGCCTCCGATTGTTTCCTAGCAGCCACACCCTGAAAAAAAAAAAAAAAATCACTGACAACATCAAAATTGCGAGCAATATTCATTTGACGATAAACACTGTGTATAGCCTGGCACACTACACAGATCTGTTACTTTTAAACATAGCCATGTGAAGAGATCAAGATGCTCCACATCTTGTAAACAACACAGGTTATACTAATGACACTCACATATTTAATAACTCTGACCAACTCCGATTGCCATTTAATCAAAATGAGCACGCCCGGCAGTTTGAGATTTGAATTATTCCTCATCAGTCGTGCGACAGACTTTTCAAAGGATAATGATTAAAGGTTTTTACTTGTTCTGGCTGGAAACAAACATACTGCCCTCAGTAGATCCAAATGAATGGTGTCCCTCCTGTGCAGTGTGGAGTGCTAATATTACAAGTTTTTTTTTTCTTCAAAATGGTAAAAAGGAAGAAGAAAAGACACCATGTTTAAAAAAAGCCTTTCTGCAGAGCTTTGTGAAATATTCTTAGATGAATTATGCACATCCACTGGCTTTTGATATCCACCCCACAGGGCTTTTTCTCTTTTCATTAAAGCTCTATTTTTCTCCAACTATATTCATCCTGTTATTTAGACAAAGTGACTGTGCAAAATCCTCTAATTCGAATCAGTGCAAGTCTAAATAGGTAGCTTAACGTGTGCTTTTTTCTGAGGCCTACGGCCGGTCGGGGGCTGAGGGCTGAAATGTTTTACACCAGCTTAGTCCGGTAAGCCCGCCGCGTTGAAGTGGCACTTTGATACTATCGCATTGAAAAAGACTGACAGGACCTCAAATCAATACAAACACAATCGCACTGAAATCAATTGTACACTGCACAGTGAACGTCGGAGGGCCGTTGTAGCAGGTACACGCCCTCACATCTGTGCACACGGTGTAGGGTGCAGGCTGCGCCTCCTCCGTCGATCTGTTGGACTGAAGCAGCAGAACGGAGAAAAGTCTATTGAATGCCATCTGACCTCAGGGACTGAACGTGTTGTAAGTGACATAAACAAAACAAAAAAAGTGTGGCCTATAGGTTTATATACGCTAGGGCTGCAACGAACTATTCTTTTCACCATCCATTAATCTGTCGCGATTAATCGATTAGTTGGTTGGTTCAACGAAATGTCACAAAATGTCGATCGTGTTTCCCCAAACACAAGATGAGGTTTTTCTTTGGTCCACACACACCAAAGATATTCAGTTTACCGTCACAGAGGAGCAAAGAAACCAGAACATATTCACATTTAAGAAGAAGAAGTAGCTGAAATCAGAGCATTTTGACTTTTTTTTTCATAAAAAACTACTTGAACCGATTGATCGACTATCAAAGTAGTTGGCCGTTAATTCACTAGTCGATTACTAATCGATTAATCGATTAACTGTTACAGCTCTAATATACTCAACATTCACCATTCACACACACACACACACACACACACACGTTTGGGAACTTCTTCTCAAGCCCTCCATGTCTCTGCAGTCCATCCTTAACCCCATGACCCCGATGGAAGCACACGTCGTCTGACTTGTACCATAAATGCTGCATGCAGGTTGAATGGAAAGAGGAAGAAAAAGAATCTACTGGGTAAAATGATGAAAGTCCTTTTGGCATCGATTGCCAGAAAATGAATACAACTAATAACAGCATTAAACGATTCCTAATCAATGACGCCGGGCTCCAACCGGCAGGTCTCCGTGCCTCACGCCTGCGACGGACGGAGATGCTCGGTTTGGTTTGGTTTGAACTCCGTGCCGCCTCCGCTGTGGCTCAGTTGCATGTGGCAGCAGCGCGCATCATCCAGTGTTGCACTCGCAGCGCGCCACGGGCGGAGAGAAAAGAAGAAGGGAAGAAAAAAAACCTGGCGTTGTAACAACGGCAACAAGACACGGAGCTCATCCATATTAGAGGAGTCTTTAGTGAACCCGGACCGCGAGAGAGACACTCCTCTCCTGCTCCCGGCTCCCGTCGCATCTGCTGCCGGACTCGGTGGAGGCGCGCGGATGAGAGTCGCAGCCCCGTCTCTGTCAGCATCAGCATCAGCCTCAGCATCAGCATCAGCATCAGCATCAGCATCAGCCTCAGCATCGCCTTGAAGACAAAGGGAGCGCCGCGCACCCAAAGTGGGCTCCGGTCGCGGAGGGGAGACAGTTTTTGTCTTCTTCTTTTTTTCCTTTTTTTTTTTTCAAAGACAGCTACGACGCAGCCGTGCGCGCCCGCCCGGAGGCAGACAGACGCCGGTCCGTGGAGACCCCCTTCTGGAATGCGCAAAGATGTGAGAGTAAAGGCGCGGGAGGCACCGTGATTTGACCACATTACATCTCTCCCTCTCTCTCTCTCTCTCTCTCTCTCTCTGGACGCATCGGGCACGGCGAGTCATGCTTGTTCCTGCCGGGCCATCGACGGGGTGGCGTCAAACTTGAAGGTCTTGCACAGTCGATGCGCGTCGCGGCGTCGACCGTGCACTTTGCATCATTCCCCCCCCCCCGAATAATAGGCGGCGGTGCTGAGACTTGACTGATCAACTAGTGAAGGAGAGGAGGACGCACTCACTTCTCACACCTTCCCCTCGGAGCTTCATGGTGTTTGAGGTAAGTGCAAGAACTAGATGCAGGGCAGTCAAACTGCAGGGAGGCTGTTTTCAGTCATGTCTCCACATTTCTTTTTTAATACTTCATCCTCACCGGGGTCTGTTACTGATCTTACACAATGAGTATGGCTGCAAAAGTTGCTGGTACCGAGCACTCTCGAGTTGGTTTACGTGTTGACCCACTGATGGCACAGATTGCCTGTTGAAGTTTCACCATCAATGCTTGCCACAATCTTCAACATTTCCTCCTTCCTTCGGTGCCAATTCAGCCGTTCTCTTTTAAACTTGCAAACCCTTCTTGGCACCAAAGTTTGACGATGACTGCGGCGCTCCTCTCGTCCCCGTATTGGGTTCATTTTCTGTGCATAGGTTGCAGTGCATCACTGAAGAGTTTATTAACTTGTAATTCTAATGCGCCCTAGTTCATCATTTGGTTTACTGTAGTGCATATTTTGCCACAGTGTCTTTTCAGCTTTCATTGTGTGTCTCTCCTGGCAAGCCTGTGGATGGAGTGAAATCAGAATATAGCAAAGGCAGGGGCAGAGTTTTGTGTGTGCTGTTGTTTTGGCGTCGCATAGGATTGGCGTGTTTACTAGACTATAAAAATAGCCACTGCACGCTAACTGGCCCCAGGCATAAATTTTGGGTTACGCCACTTTTGTAGCTTAAATGATTTCTGCTCCAGCATCCCGAACACAACCTGAAGCTTTGTGGTGACTTTAACACTGGAGTTGTCCCGGGGTGGTGTCCAAAGCAATCAGGGTAAAAGGTGCCAGCGTCATACAAGCCCCCAAAAGAATACAAAGAAACAGAGGAAGCCACTTAAGCAACGTTTGCTGCTTGTTGTCCTTTGACTTTGCAAATCACTCTGCGTGTCGGTGGCCAGTTGAGAAAGTTTGAACTCTAAAAGATTAAACAGTGTTTTAATTGCAAGTGCTGTGACTCAACTCGCTTGAATCAATTACCCCGTCGAGCTGAGAGGGAGCACGAGAGTCGTCGAAAACAGAACAAGGCTCTTATTTCTAAGGTGATGAACCTGTGGCTGAATGACTTAAGTTGCTTTTAATTCCAAGTCTTCTTTTCAGGTCTTTTTTTTTATTGAAATACATTCGGTATCATAGTCATGAAGTCAGCTAGCTCCAAAAACGCCCTTTGTGCTAAAGTCTGATAAAACTATATGGTCAGGAGGTCTAACATAGGTGAATACGGATTCATTTGGTTCCAGTTGCTGTTTGGAAGATTGTTTGTATTTTCCTCATGTGAGAATTTAACCGTGGACGAATGAGAATTTCTACCCTAAGTCCATATCCTAATTGGATTAGTCATGGAAATGGGATTTCCCTCGCTTAATCTAGCCACATGTTGTGATTTATACAGAAGACAAGTGGGTTTTTTTTTGTTTTAGACCTGAAACTCATGTTGTGGCACTTGACCTGTGCGCCTGGTTTCCACATTCACTCCTCAAGTAAAGACAAACCCCTCCACGAGATCATATACAGGGCTGTAATTGCTAGTGAGGTTGCTCTGCGGCTTTAATCAATTACGGCGCCATCCTCCATCCAGGGAGATGGGGAGCGCAGGTGTCATCAAAGCAGAATGAGCCCCCTTTGAGGTGGGAAACGCGAGACTCAATGACTTCACTCAGCTGGGTCACTGGACACACAGCAGAGCTTTGACGCGTACAAATTGTGCTTGAAGATGCTGTGTTCATCCTGGGAGGCTCAGCGGCTGGCAGGGGACCAGCGGAGCGGGGACATTGCACTCCAGATGGCCCAGAGAGGCCAGAGGAAGAGAGCTGTCCAAGCCCAGCTGGGAGCATGGGAAGCTGGACTGCCGGCAGTGTGTGTGTGTGTGTGTGTGTGTGTGTGTGTGTGTGTGTGTGTGAGAAAGTGATTGTGGGAGGGAGACGGGACGAGGGAAACAGTAGAAGACAGGGAGAAAGAGGTACGTATGAGGGTGTGTATGTGCTGAAGGGGAGAGTGATTGGAAGAGAAAGGGAGGGTGAGCGAGAGAAAATGAGTGCGAGTCAAACAAGCTCCACTGTGTGTGTGTGTGTGTGTGTGTGTGTGTGTGTGTGTGTGTGTTTGTGTTTGCGTGTGTGTGTGCATGGAGGTAGTGATAGGAAAAGTGTGGGAGGGAGAAGAAATAAAAGAGAAGATGAAGGAGCTTCTATGTCTGTGCAGTTGTGTATTTGTGTGTGTGTGCGTGTGTGAGTATTGAAGGAGTGACAGGGATGCAGAAAGGGTTGGAGATGCAGAAAATAAAAGAGTGAAAGAAACAGGCGCATGTGTGTGTGTGTGTGTGTGTGTGTGTGTGTGTGTGTGAGTGTCTGTGTCTGTGTGTGGGAGGAGAGGGAGAAGATGAAACTGGATAAAGCAGGCATGTGTGTCTGTGTGCGATTGCAGAGAAAGCATCACTGGGAGAGAAAAAGCAGGAGGGATGGGAAAACCAAAAAGAGGAAGAAAAAAGGAAAGGTGCACCCTGGGAAAACTGAATGCATGAGGCCTGAGAGTAACAATTACATTTGTCTGTGCAGACATGCGCGAACATGTGTGGTGGTGTTCGCTGATATTATTACCCAGTAAATTAAAGCCACATGGAAATTTGCACATAGAAAGCAAAGAAAATGGAGTGGTACCTCACACAGGAAAAGTATTTCAGCTGTTCATTCAGTCAGTCAGCCCTGACCTCTGGACTTCTTTATTCACATGCTTGTACAGGAGCAATGTGATAGCAGTCGTCATGTACTGTATGTGCTTTATGGCACACAGCTTCAGAAGCTCAGAACGTGACATGAACTCCTCGCTCCGATTGAGGAGATGTGCGGCATGTCACATTTCTTCGAGGGGTGGCGCTCCTCCTTACGTGCAGCCACCTGAGAAGCGGCGCATTGCACATGACGACTGACGCACGGCAGCCTCGCAGAGATGACTTCACCTCACTGTTTCCATTTGGAGAAGCCGCTGGAGAGCAGACGGAGAGAATGCACGCTCTGTTTTTATTCCGCCACATCTGCTCCATGATGGAACGAAGCATGATCTGCACTTTGATCACAATGAATTATTAGTATCCCTGACTATAAATATGATCTCTCTCTCTCTCGCCTAAAAACTAGGAATCTGTGCTTGCCTCACTGTTGCACGTTCATCACTGCGGTCATTCTGCTGCTCTGGTTTTCTTCGTCACACTGTGAAGGATTCCGAGGCCCAACCTTAGTGCAAACCGTTCCTGGAGAACAGTGATGTGTCTCACGCAAAAAAAGAAAGAAAGTTATAAATCAGAAACCTCCATACATCTAAAAGAAGATAAAGCTGTCCCACACAATGCTCACTCTCTGGCATGAGTGTATTATTCTACATAAAAATATATTACAGTAACCATAGAACATGTAGAATATAGAAGTTTCTTTCCACTGCAACTGTCTACTGTCCTTCCGTTGCATTGCCTTTGCAGCATAGACAAACAATCTTAATCCAAAAAGCTTCTTCATAATGTCCTTTATACACAAATTGTGTATTAGGGACATATGAAGAAGAACTGGTCCACTCAATCTCAGTTACAGTTTCACAAATAAACAAAATGGATAAAGTGATTGATTTCCGCTAATTCAGTCCCGCTAATAAAGCCATGCAGATCCTCCCTGTCTGTCTGTCCTTCGATTTTCTTGACAATCACTCATCCAATCGTTTCTCCCCGTTTCTCCCTGTTGTTGCTGAAAAGCCTCCTGAGACTGTAGAGCATCTCAGCCAGTTTACACTGTAACAGCAAGCTCTTATACAACATTGAATTGCAATTGACTGCAAATGAAATGTAATAAATAATTGTTGGACACTGTTGTCGGATGTGGAAATAAGCAACCGTTTGTTCACAGGTTTGGCATAAATTATGCGCAAAAGCATTTCTTTGATGTTGTACGAGCACTAACAATAATAAGGATCATCTGAAATTTAGAATTACTCGAAATTGACACCGGCAGAAGACTATTATATCAAATATTTGAACCTTAAGTAATTGTGCTGCCTTCAAATGGCACAAGCTGTGATAAGTTAGCTGACGTTTTCAGAACTATTTGTTTTAAAGATAACTTAGTATGTTGTCACTTTAGTTGTATCGAGATTTGGTTCTGAATTTTCTAACCTGCCTGCTAGTTTGCTAAATTGTTGGCCTCTGTGGCTTCAGTAACATTAGGCTCCATCTTGCCATTGCCTAGCAACGGTATTCTCGTGATTTAACCACTTAAATGGCAAGCATAGTGTGTGCAGGATTTCCCACATTTTAACCACAACTTCACTCCTGTGAATCAAATTCATGTAAAACAGTAGTTGCACATAATCCAGAGTTTTCATCATTAATTGCCTTTTATAACTTTATAATCACTAAAGGAATATTTCTCTTTACTACATTTTATTATATCTAATTGTCATCTCGTCTCACACATTTGACCCACTTCAAAAATACAACCGTTTGTAACAACTGGCTTCAATTACCTTGAATCTTTTCTTTTTTTAATTGTCTGACACATCACATGCATAATATTACTTTACTTTACAGCAAAAACATACAATTTGTATTGAATGGTGTATGGACAAGAGACAGGACTGTTGTAGACCAGCTGGCTGGCTCAGCCATTTGAGTAGGGCTGTGTGACATGATCAAAATCTCATATTGCAATAGAGATCATTTCATATGCAGATAACAATAGATATGGCTGGTTGGAGTCCTTCTCCTTTTTGGAATTAACCCATTTGTGTCATATTCACTCGTCTCCATGTTTGTTTGTGTTGTCGCTGCCTTCATTTGTGCCATGTGGAAGAATCCAAAGCATCATCCAAATGACAAACACTATTGCCATATACAGTGATTCATGGCACAACAAAAATAGCAATAAAGAATGATATGAAAGGACAGACATGTTTTTATCGCCACATGACATTTATCGTCATATTGCACTGCCTTACACTTTAGTATGTGTTAATGACACATACACATGAAAGATGCATTGCACAGTCTAAACTTATGGCATCGTGTCGCTCTGAGCACATCCATCAATCAATCAATCAATCTCCAAGGAAGAGCTGCCATGCGTGCTTTGAAATGTAGTCAATCTTCAATGTAGACTCTGTCTTACCCGCAATGTGCTCAATAGTGAGGGAAAAGGTTTACATTTTGAATATACTATATGCATTTGGTGCTGTCCAGGGTTTGGTGATTCATTACCTCATTGAAATACAACACTCAGAAATAGACCATAATTCACTGGAGCACAACCAAACTGGACCTAGGCAGCTGTGCTGGGACTGACTTTGTGTTAATACATCATTTCTGATTCACATAGCTGACTACAAGCTGTTGAATGGCATACTCAAAAAGCCTCAGATGTATGAGGAACAAACTACAGTGCAATTCTTATGAGAGAAAGGAGGTAGGGACAACGAATGGTTTCAGGCTGTGCTTTTGCAACAATCAACGGAGACAACATCGACATCTTTGTATATTAGTGAATCCCACAAGGATGTGGTGTGTCTTTTCTTAGCATCACTGCGTGAGCGTTTGGCTGATTTTGATACAGAAGACCCCTCGCTCCTATACACAACACCCTCGCATTGTCTAACAGCCACACCCACGAAGCATGGCACTATCAGCCTATCACCTCTAATGGGAACAAAAGGTCAGTCCTTAATTATTCATTCGGGATGTCAAACAATGCTTGCCGGCTGTTATTTAGGGTGGGGGAGACCCACTGAATAATTCATTCATGTAGGCAGGATTCTATTTCCTTCGAGGAGCAGCTTGGTGGTTCAGATGTTTGTGAGAGTCTTATCTCGGCACAGGAGCCCTCTGTCATTCCTCAGCTGACCTTGGCTGTCAGTGCAGCAGCAACATGGATGGCACAGAAGGTGGCAGGGACTTGTGTTCTTCCCATTCAGTATCTGCAGACCTCCTCCACACAGTGAGTGTGAAGGAAGGACTACAGGGAGCTGGCTGTTCCTTGTCTAAGTTCCCTCAGTGTCTGTTTACAGTACACCATGTGCCACACTGCGCCGGGTGGGTGCCAATGTACAAAAAAAAAAGGCAGATTATTCTTTTACAATGAGTTATTCGGCTTTTCACACGTGCTGAGTCGCTGTCTTGGTACACTAGCCATGTCAATTGCTCTTAAGCGGCTTTCCCAGAGATGTTAGGGGTGTTTATTGCAGCTGAAGAGGCGAAAGCAGATATTAATGCTATTTAAGTGCATTAAACTGAGGAATGCTGTAATGTGAGTCACTTCCATGGCAGGATTAGAGGAGAGGCAGCATGGGGAAGATTCTGAGTAAGGAGAGAAAATGGAAATGTTCATGTTGATATGTGAGAGGCAGGAGAGAAAGACAGGGACAGATTAGACAGAGAAATGAGAAAACAGTGTCCGTGTTAGTGAGAGAGAGAGAGAGAGAGAGAGGGAGAGAGAGAGAGAGAGAGAGAGATGTCAACTCCACCATCTCTGAACAATAACAAAGACATACACAAATACAGTATGCATCTGTCAAGCAACGGATGGCAAGGAGCCCAGAGGTAATCAAATGAGAAGCATGTTTGTCATTGTAAATGCAATCGACAGAATGACTCGATCTTCCTATGGCCACTATCTTACTGCTGTGTATATGGAAGAATTCAGTGAAGGCAGAAGAGATCATTGGGACCGACTTCTCTGCCACTGGATATGGTGATCAATACTTATGGATAGAAGCACTTAAGTCATCAGCTGCATAAAAGGATACTGAATCTGAAGAGTTAATGTACAACTCTCATCAAAGTCACACAGGCAACAGACAACTTCTGTGCCCCCAGTGGTTCCAGGTGGTATTATTGTTCGGTCACTGTCGTACAGACGCTGTAGTAGCAGGATGCCGGTAACGGAGCAGAGCTCCTACTTTGTTTTCCTACTCCTGGTGTAAACTAGTGTTAGCATCATTGCTAACTCAATGAGGAATGTCCGCGACCGAGAACACGGTTCAAAGAACAGGGTAAGAATGAGCTTGTTCATTAGTTTACTGCTTGCACACTGTATTGTCACGGTTCCTGGAATTCCAAAGATGGCGGGCAACAACGTGACATTTAATATATTTCTTTGATTTGACATTTGGTTAGGGTAATGGTTCATTGTACACATAATGTAACATCAAATGACAACTTTTTTCGAACCTATAAAGATGAACAATATATGGGTTTTAAAAAATCACCAATCTACTGCTCTTCTTTCGCTTTTCCGCCACAATTTAATATTTGCCAATGTCAGAGGAAAGTGAAAACTCTGGAGCAGAATAATGCGCCAATTGCACCCAGTTGCCACCCGCCACGTCAGAGAAGCGTATACAACCAATCAAGTTATGATCTCTTAGCTGGTTGTGGCCCAAGAACACCGCCTCAACCATAGTCAATGTCAGCAGTCTCGCTACAGTCCAAAGCAGAAAACAACCGTAAATATCTCAGTTTGAACAAATAATCTCAAATTAAATTGTCTGGTAGTATTAACAAGTCGGTTGGTTGTGTATAGTATTGATCTGAAAGTAGACATAATGCATATGGTTTTTGAAGCCTCTCATGTCCTGGAGCTCTGTCCATTGAGTGAATGCCTTGTTTCACTCTTGTTTTAAGGTGGTAACACGAGCGATCTGTCAAAACATTTGTTGAAAGTGAAAATACACTCTACTTCTGCTGGTCCAAGTCAAAGACTGGGTCTCTTATTTTAAAAAACATATTTTGACGAACACCCCTGAATTTTTTTGTGCAGCAAGCACAGAACCGACAGCTATCGGCTGTTGTTCATGCTCTGAAACCTTAGGGCCGTGCCTCATCTTAAATTAAATTATTATAATCTGAATGAAGTATAGTATGTAGAGTATATGGAAGATCAAAATTGCTTGGTCATGGTAGAACTACAGTTAAGGATAAGGAGTACCTTGCATAGTGGTCAGTACAACAATTCCAATAATTGAAATTCTGAACATTTGACAGAATACAGAACAGTTGCAAACTAGGATTTCTTGGACATTTTTCACAATACCTTTTATTATTTATCATTAAAATTATTTTTGGTATTTTACTGGAATACCAGGCTTCCCACTACTCTCTGCAGAAGGCAAATAGGCTGCTGCTAAGCCTTGTGCATGTCCTTGATTAGATCCTTCGGTACGATTGAATGCACAATAGAGATCTAATTATACAAATGCCTAGCTTGACAATAAGCAGGCATTGCTGTCTTTGTTTTTGTTCAAATTAATGTACTACCAGTCTGCCTGTGTGCGTGTCCAAGTATACTATAGTTGTCAGTGCTGCATTTTGGTGGTGTATGTGAATGAAAAGGTGTAGCGTTGTGTGGCACCGATTTAAAAGTAACAGTTGACTGTTTCTAGGCACTTGAAGTTCTTTTCAGGATCCAGGCTGATGAATTGGGGAATGAAAGCAGAATTTTATTTCTTTGAGAGACACTGACCTTTTTTGGCACCTTACTGTGTGCAGAGTAGTTACAATGATTGTTTATCTTGGAGCTTGGAGCTGCTTGCAGGTGTGGAGGTGTTGTGGATTGGCCCAGAGAATCCGCAGAGTGAGTAGCAGCCTTTTCTTTCAGGCTGACAAGGTGACTGGTTCAGAGGCTGATGCTGGGCCAGGTGCTCTTTAAGTTTGAAAACATCAGGGTGCCTGGAAAACCCAGGACCAAGGACGCAAATGTGCTGGCTGCCAACTTCTGGCTCCACTGCAGCGCTCTGCAAACATTAACTCTGCTGGAACCACATATGCCCAGGTGCCCGGTGTTGCTGACCAAGTTAATTACTCTAATTTATCTTGCCTACAGTAAGCTTGTCAGTAAAGACTTGGCAAGAAATTCAGGTCTTTCAGATGCAGCAGCTAGGCCTGTATGTGGGTCCAAATCACTTTCCTCATGAATTAATCTGGAAAACCAAATTAGAGAATTAATGTAATTTAACAATACAATTTAAATGGTATCTATACAATTCAATTTGTGTTAAATTTTGAATTTAAAGCATGTGTATATGAATTATATTCATAAAATAAGCTTGTATATAAAATACTTGTGCTTGTGGTTAAATTTATAATAATTCATGAAATTTGAAGGATGTGGATATTAAATTGTTTTGAACCTTCACTTGTGCTGTAGTCCGATTGAGACAGAACTATGTAGTTGCAGTGTTTTTTTTTCTGGTAAGGCACAGGAAGGCCTCTTCAGCTTTGAATGTAGCAGATAGTAATGTTTATGAAACAGTAATGTCTGCAGGATTGAAAGAGTATGAACTTGTGCTGAGACATACACCAGCATTTTTTCCCCAGGAAAAAGCTTGAAAATCAGACCTACTTGGAATTTGACCAAGATTTGATATCCCACTGTAACTACTGCTGCACAGCATCTTAAGTTGCCACATTTGAGGGTCTTTCCAACCTGGTTATCTTAGATATATTAAAAAGAAAGAGCCAGTGTCGCAACATTCACTAAGGAGCATAACTTAAAAACTCCCAGGGAGGCTGTGTTTTTGGTTGATTGGTATTTTCGAACCCACAGATTAATTTTTTTCACCAAGAATGACATTTACTTAAGATCATAAGAGTCAAAAAGAGTAAGCGAGGCAGCTCATCAGAAGTCTAGTTGTCGTGGGTGGGTTTGATAGTTAGTTCTAACATTTTTAGGTACTGTCAGGCAAGTGGGCACTGGAAAAAGTGTTGAAAGCCAGGGTAACAACCGGACTGGTTCTCTTAGGGCTTCTCAGAATAACAAAGGAAAGTGGCAGGCCCGATACTCCTCAGGCTGATTTTTCTTCCTTTATCTCAAATGGATGCATCTCGTAGGTAGGAAATGCAGGTTCCAAAGAAACACTGTAGTATTAGATAATTTTTTTCTCTGTATTGTCCAAGACTGGTGGTTGCAGAATCATTTGTGGAGTGCGTATGGTTCCATTTTCTGTCCCTGTACACCAAGGTGCTAGTTGATATCTGTCCCCAGTTAACTGTTGAGGGTCCTTACATGGGGAATGATAAGATGTTTGCTGTTTGTGCTGCCAACAATTTCCATTGTGGTTGCACCCTCAGTGAGGCCAGTGGACTTTTAACAATGTTTTCTGGGGTTGTGCTGTGTGTGCTTTGAGTCGGGATGCACCGGATGTAGAAACTCCAGAGTGTCTGGAGTTGCCAGACAATTTGCCAGTACACAAGCTAGCAGGTTTAAAACGCAAAACTTTTAGTGCCAAAAGAGGCTGATTCTTCTTCAGGCCAGTGTGAGAGATTACATTGATTGTATTCCATTACATCCATTTAGCTGACGCCTTTGTCCTAAGTGACTTACTTACCAGTTCCAGTTATATCAGAGGTAGGCAGGTAGCATTGGGCCTTACTTAAGGGCCAACACTGGATTTTAAGCCACGTCCTGATTGGGAATCAACCCTCTCCATGCTTTTGTACTAAAGTCAGTGGTATAATCCACTGAGCTATACCGGCTGAGATGCAGGATATGGCTCAGTGTTACAGTATTACCTCCTAGATAGGTAATTGGTTCAAAAATGAATACCAGAGTCTGTAGATAAGCCAATCTTTGAAGTTGATTGAGGTAAACCTTGGCAGTAAAGTTCTCCAGACGTCACATGGAGATGTGGCAGATCATCTAGGTGTCTGAAGAAACCTATGATCATATACAAGCAGCAACATTTTTTCTTCACTTAAAGCGAGATACTGGATTGTTGTCTTCATTAAAACATGTCATACCTGTCAACTCACTGTCAAGGCTAATCCAGTTGGTAATCCTGCTCCTTTTTTAATTCCTGCAATTGGTCAGCCATTTGAGCATTTGTCTAAATCTGGACATATGTACCTGTTGACTATGATGTGTCAATTTACAAGGTATCTGCATATTTCTGTGTGCTGGAAAATTAATCTGGTTTATCGGCGCAGTCCTTGCCCTCGAAATTGAAAACAAAACAAAAAAGGTGCGGACTGCACAACACTGTGTCTGTAGTTTGTAATCATCACTCCCCGACACCTTATGAGACGTGCCAGTGACTGACACCACGACTCAGGTATTTTGGCCTTGTGGTTAGATCGCCTGTCTCCCATACCCATCAACAACAACAAAGAGAGAGACAGGCTTTCTCCAAAATAGCTCACTGCCCCTTTAAGTTGCAGTGTGTTGAGCCATCAGGACCACCGTAGGATTGTATGTTATACTACATATTTTCTGTATAGTCCACATCCCGAGTGTAGTGTGAAGATTGTGACTTGACAAATAAAACTGATAAATGTATCTGTGGTCTCTTTAAAGACGTTCAGATTTAGCTGTCAGATATTCTCAGTAAAACCTTTTGACAAATGACTCAGTCAAAGTGTTATATCAAGTCAATATATCACTATGTGAAGTCAGGGATTTGAATTTGACATAATACAAATACAGATTGGAGTGTTAATAAGAGAAACAGGCGATAATGTTTCTCTTAGCAACAAATCTGCTCATATTTGTTGCTTTTATTAAAAACGGACATAATATTAAGTTAGCTTATTAGACATTTATTCTTCACTACTACTACATTTAAACTTTCATTATTTGGGTAAGTTCTTTGTCATTAATCACATATGTATTTGATCACTTAAAGTAAGATTTAATTTGCCTTTAAACTATTTCCCTTCTCCCTCTTTAATTGAGTCTGTAAAATCACATTTACCTTGATTGTTACTTAATGTTGATTAAAAAGTGATCAATTCGTGAGGCGCCATAATTACAACAACCCCCCGCCCCCCTGTTCTTCCCGAAAGAAAATGAATGCCATTTTTTTGGTCTGCTACTCAGGAATTATACAAGAATCAGAAGCAGTGGGTCGCTGATTCAATTAGCGTTTCATTTACCACATTTAATTATCCACAATCTCTGCCCTTTTTGACCCTGCAGGAAGCCTCCTATGACTAATGAGTGCACTTACCTGGTTTCCTTGTGTGGGAAATCACATCAGTGTCTTTTTTCCATGATCTGCTCACAGGAAGTCTGTACGTATGGTGACTAAAGATTAAAGGATTTTTTTTGGGGGGGGGGGGGGGGGGGGGGGCAGGGCAGGGGTTTCAAGTCAGGATTGAAAGCCCTTGTGATGATTCCAGCTGGTGACTTTACTCCAGTCAGACACTTTGATCTTCTAAAAGCCCACGTTGCCACAAGTACTCACAGTTCTTGCTGTGTCCCCGTTCAAAAACAAGTACACAGTTGTGCAGTCTGGAAAAATTGCCTGGACTATTATTCATTTTAGCATTGACTGTATAAAAATTTTGAAAAACAGGTCTGCAGCTTTTTTGTCATTCAGCTTGATTCATAAGGTAATCTTCACCTCACAATTTAGACATGCCATGTTTTACTGTTGAGCCTTGGATTCACCCTTATTAAGCCGTTAAACAGTCCTTGAAACATGCTGTCTGTAGCTTTTGGGCTGAACGATAATATTCGCCCTTGTATTGATTGAAGATACCATTTATTTTACTGCCATCCTTTGTTACTGATGGTTAGCAGGCAAATAGCAATTACATAAATGGCAAGTTTCTCAATTTTGCTTTTCTCTTAATCACACTCACAGCTGGTTTGTGAAAGAGAGAGAGGGAAAGAAGCCACCTTGTTGCTGCTGCATTAAACTTAAGAAAGAATGACCTGCAGTAAAATACAAACTGGCTGCATAGTAAATGCATGAGAGTTGAGTACTCTAGATGACAGAGTACCTCCACACCAAAGAAAAAACAATCGCTTCTAACATGTAAAAACAGCATGATGGTCACCTAGCATGCTTTCAAAGACTAGTGATGACAGTACCTAATACAACATGTAATGGACATAGAGAATCAGCCCAGTAAGTTAACCTCACACCTATCACATGTTACACTGTCATTTGTTTGCTTGTTCTTTAAAAAGCAAGAGTAGGTGTGGTCTTAGAGCAAAACAAATAATCTCTGAAACAGAAATGAGTCTCTTGCATATCAGGATTATACTATAGAAACATTCACCTGCTTTAACAAGTCCTTTAACAAAGATTGTCACAAAGAGCTTGAATTGGAAGGACAAACATTGGGCTCATTACGGTGTAGCTGTTTTGTCTGGGAGGTGAAAATAACAACACTACTGTTACAAAATGCATTTGTAAAAATCCAAATCAAAAATGAAAAAAAGCAACACCTACATCCATAAATTAATTTTACTGTTTTGAGAAAAGGAAGAAAATATACTATGGGTTCATATCAGTATATTTATAACTGCAGTCTCACACAAGCCACCGTGGTATCCTGTGAAGTCTCCCTCTGTAATCACATCCCCCGCTTCAGTATTTTTTTCCTGTACTTGCACAGAAAACACTCCACTCTTGTATATTGATTGAAATATAAATGAAATATAATTTTGATCCTTGGCTCATCTTTTCCTCACATTTTCTCATACATGAATACTATGACGACTGAGCCTTAATGTCACCATGTAGTAGTGACGGGCGCTGTGAAGAGGGGAAAGAAGATAAATGAGCTTACGTGAATGGTTCAGATTTTTAGTCACGTTAGCAACACGGTTGTAGGGATAGTAATGTTGGGCATTGGCAGGTTCACCACTTTTGTCCATCGAGCTACAACTTGATTGATTCAGATCAAAAAAGTAGTAATAAGAGTGCACTGGATGAGGTGGTTGGTTGTGCTTTCTAAATGCACACAGGAGGATCCTCAGCTCTATGCTTCCAGTTATGATTATTAAATGTACATACACACCATTAGAAAATAAAACCCTCTTTTTTTCTGTTAAGTCTTTAGTATGTATTTGAAGGAGCAGGCTTTGTCTTTGTTTGAAGCTGGTACTGCAGATACATTCTCTAGCAGAGCCATGAGGTTGACATTTTTTGCTTTTTAGTGAAATATGTAGGCTTTATTTTATGGATTTTATGGATTATAATAAATTGGACACATATATCCATAGTCCCCAGATGATGAATCCTTAGGATTTCTGGTTGTCCCCTGAGTTTTTACACAATGTAGCAACAATAATATGTCGACTTTTTAATTCATACAATTAAATAGCTCTACATCTGCTTTATAGATTTGCACAACCTTTTTGTGATTTTTAAATCGATTTTATTAAATTCTTAAAATGGGAAAATGTACTTAAAAGAAGAATTAGGAAACATAACATGATCTCATGATCAGTAAAAGACAAAACAGTCAGTCAACTGATGTAATTACATCAATAGTCCATCCGAGTCCACAAGTGAGTAAGGGCCAGGGCTTGATTGTTTAATGTCAGTTTTTCAGTTGAGTTATTATTTGCTTTAAGACAAAATCACTGGATATTGTGATTTGGTGTAGTACTCCGGCACATCTTCTTTCCATAACTTTGGTAAAGATTATTGTCCAATAAAATTCAGGATGTGAACTGGGCATTGAGGGGCACCTGTCCTCAGTTCTGGGATTTTTTAGGATGTGCTTTAATTTTGTTAAATGTAAATAATCCCATTTGGCTATTCGGTGGTTGTTTGGGTCAGTAGTTGCAGTTGGACTACTTCAGTCCGTTCGAGGTGAAACAAGGACGGATTAAGGTTGAAGAGGTATGGAGTGATATTTACATGCCTAGCGGGCTGCACAATACACTTGGAGGTAGGGTCCTCATTGGATACGGACTCCTGCATAGCCGCCCTTCTTCGTCTAATCGCCAGAAGAGGCCAAGTGAAAATCCCTCGCTCAGACAATTAGACAAACTTTGAACATGAGCTCAAGAAGGCCATTAAGGAATGGAATAGCTCAAAGATTGAAAGCAGTCTGCAACAGAGTGGGGTCCAGTGGATATTTAATCCTCCCGCTGGTTCCCACCACGGAGGGGTCTGGGGGAGGATCATCAGGTCTGTAAAGAAGATCCTGAATGCCACCCTGAAGCTACAAACACTAGACAAGGAGGGCATGAACACCTTGCTCTGCGAGGCAGAAGCCATCAGCAACTGTAGGCCTATAACAAAGGCGACCAGTGACCCAAATGATCTTGAGGCGCTTAGGCCAAATCACCTCTTGCTCCTCGAGTCCAAGCCGTCTCTACCAGCAGGCCTGTTTAGTGACCAGGATCTTTACACACGCAGAAGGTGGAAGCAAATCCAGTATATGGCAGACATGTTCTGGAAGCGATGGGTAGGGAGTACCTGCCGCAGCTTCAAGAGCGCCACAAGTGGTCCAGACCATCTCGCGAATTTGCCACCGGAGACATTGTGCTGATCGTCGATGACTCAGTTCCAGACAAGTACGGATGGTATGTCAGGTCCGGATCAAGACCGAGGACACCAATGAATCTCAGCTGAACGCAGAGAGCAGGTTCAATGATGGGGTATACCACGTGATTTCTACATGTGATAACTTAGTTGCTGAATTGTTTCATGGCAAAGTGGCATTTGACTTTTATCGACACACCAACTTCATGAAATTTATCTTTCAAATGTGAGGCTTTATTAATTAAAAATGCTCATTAAAACAGCTGGATGTAAAGTAAATGCACCTTGGCTCAACATCAGCGAGTATGCTACAAATCATTTTATGCTGATGTTGACTGAATTGATGATTGATGTACTGCTGGTATATTGAAAAATGCCATATTTCAGTCATCACAATCAAAGTGTAAAGATTATGCGATTTACAGTATAATATTGGACCTGTTATCAGAGTTATAATCAGGCTGATTAATCTCTTTCCATGGTGCATATTAATGTTCATTAATCACACCTAATGTAATCCCAGCTGGCTTTGAGTTCTGAATGTCAACTTCATCTATTATAGCCTGTAGTGTAGCCAGGAAAAAAATAATTGTTCTTCAAGTTAATGGGCTCACCTTGAAGATCTCAATTTGGTGTGCTGAACCTCTTTTCAGATTGAGGTTGACTGTGAGCAGATTTCTGCTGTGAACGGTGGACATGCAAATCTGATTAAGTTTTTCTGGGTTTAATGAAATTTTGTAAAACTTTCTTTTTGTAAAAAGGGTTCTGTTATTTCATGCCAGAATTACCTTTTTGCTGAGTCCTAGTCAAAGTCAATGAATAATTTGTGTCTTAAGTCACAGGTGCAACTGAGATCTAACATGGCAGGTTATTGTCTGTGATGTTAGAGCTGACTCTGCACTGTTGCTAAGTCTGTTCAAACACGTGATTTGAACTGGACTATTCGCTCTTAAGTCTACAGTCAGTAAGAGTTGGTACAGACATCAGGGTTTGCCAGTGCCCATGCCTCAGGCCTAAAGCTCTCTTCAAACAGACCCTGAATTAAACATGGTTAAATAGAATTGTTGATGGTGGCTTTCTCAGATACATTTTTAACCTTTTTTTTTAGCTGCATGATACTAGGAATGGCAATGATATCTGTTGCTATTTTGAATAATCCTTTGGTGCAGTTATTGGCTTTATAGTGGATTTTGCATAGACATTTGCTCCTCACATTATGTTAACTTTTGTGTAAAAGCTCCATCCAGTATATCAGTGCACTACTGCACCCTGCGATTAAAGCTGTGTTGCTACAACAAATTTGAGGGAAACTTTTTTTCTTGTGGACTGTTTTTCATGAGACCGCATTGAGAGTGTCCCCAGGGCCTGGGCCACTCACAACCAAGTAGTTAATGTGCTTTAACATTAATGCAAAAGTAGCAGGAAATATTGAGTGTATGTAAACAACCACCAGCCACCTGACCCCCACTGCCACCTTGCCATGAGAAGATTTTTATTTTTGCTTTTTTCTTAAATACCTGTGTGCCCATACAGTCTCATTGAGCAGCCAGCTAGCAGGGCTTAGTATTTAAAACATTTTTCCATAAGGAGTCTACAGAATGTGAGTCACTGTTACACCATTAAAACAGCGAGTGCCGCTGTAGTTTGGCAGAGTTAATTGTTTGTGACGTTACATGACAGACATAGAATGCCAGATTGACACTAAATGTAGAGCAAAATGCAGCACAGCTGTATGACAGCATGACACCGATTATATACGCACAGTACGAGCTAATGAATCCAGTGCAGCAGACTTGGTATTTAACTAGGGATGGGTGTAGTTAACATTTTTAACGGTACTACTACACTTATCGATACTGCTTATCGATCCGGTACTTATATATATATATATATATATTATCATTATATATGTGCTATTAACCTATGTTTGTACAACAAACTTCACTCTGTGTTCACTCCTGCTAATTTAACATACATGAGGTGGAGGGGGAAACGGGAGACCAAATGCAAGCTAGGTTGTCAAAAACTGTACATTTCTCCACCTGAATGTGGTCTAACTTTCACTAAATGTTTTGATTGCTCATATGCCTTTACTTGTAAAACATATGTTGCACTTGTGGCAATGAGCGTTGTCTCGATCTCTCAATTTGGTGAAGTACAACCAGACTTATCGATAATTCAGTCTTTCATAATTTAGCCCCCGGGGCCCGTTTTATTCCTGGTTTTGGTACCCATCCCTATATATAACAATGTAATGGAACAGTGTTCTAGTCTGGCTCATGATTACAAAGAGTTCAACAGAACACAACTTAAGGAAGCTGCTGAACATAGTGCAAAACAAAGTGACACGACTGTGCTGCTGTGGTAAGGTCACAGATGTCCAAAGTACCTGCAATTGTGGTGTTCAGCCTGAGGAAGCTAAAATCACTGTGTGTGTGTGTGTGACTAACTGTAACTGTGCTGCTGACAAGCTTATTTGTGTTGGGTCTGACCTCCAAGCGCACTGGGAGCAAAGACCAGACACTGCAGGGGTTGTCACTGCTGTCCAGTGCGAGGCTTTGCTCTCACTGTCAGGATGACAAAAGGCAATTACAATTATATGTATTGCAAGAATAAACAGTGTATATACAATCGGATGAGCGAATAATGTGAGTCACAGTGGGAGAAGGGAACAAAGGGGGGAAAAGGGAATCCAGAGTCTGGGCAGAGGGGCAGAGTCTGGTGTGGGGGAATCCAGGGGAGCAGGTTGGAGTGAGTGCGTGTGAGGGAGTCGGGGAACAGTGAGGCTGAGGGGGCTGGCTGAGTGTGACGAAGCAGAGCAGGCGCGTAGGTGATCCTGAGGCAAGTGGAGGACAGGCAGGGTTTAATGGAGAAAAGGGCATGCATCCAAAAAAAACCACAACATGACAGGATTCTAAGCCAGACTTTGCGCTCGCCGACAAATCCTGGAGCTCACAGTAAATCGGAGGAAAATCGGTCCGGGCTCGCAAAATCGGCACTCCATCGCTATGTGTGAACTACCAACGACGCCAATAAAGTGACTCACCGAGGCCTCGCCGACGTCTGCCAGATATCTAGCAGGCTAAATATCTGGACGTGTGTTCGCATTGACTGCAAAACCCGGGGGAGGAACTGTAGCACAACAACACAACCGCATTCTTCACCCACACTCTCAACCTTTTCCTTTTCCGTGTTTCTGAACAAACCATCGCGCAGACTAGTTGCAGGGCTTGTTTCTGTCGTGTCGTGCGTTTTAACCTCGAGCTGACTTTATTTACTGGCGAACCACATATTAAGGCGTCAAGTTATTTCTCTCCGTCCACACAACACTCAAACTACTTCCTGTTTCTGACTTTCAACACAAGAGTATTCTGTAATATATTGAACACCACAGTTTGTGACGTCCATCGTGAATCTGACGATTCCCGTTTCCCTGTTTTCGTGAAAAAAACGTACTTTGGAGACATCATTCTCCTGGTGAAGGATTGTGTAGTGTGAACTCCCTGTCGCAGACGAGTCACGTAGTGTGAACAGCACAACGACTGAAGGCCTAGCGATTACAAGACAGCACGTCGTCTAGTAGGAACGGTACAGCGATCTTATGACTTTGAAAATCGTGTAGTGTGCCCGAGGCATTAGGCGACTTTCTGGCAAGGGGGTGGTGACTGGACTGGAGGTTTTACACTGTAACATGTGAGTAGTTGATTGAGTGATGAGAATCATGTCCGTGGAGTGATTGGTGGGGAGGAAGCGGTGGTCACGCCCATTAGCACACGCTCAGGAGAGAGGGGACAAGAAACACACATGCACACATTCCATCCTAGCAAAAGGGAATGTGGACCAGACAAAGAGGCAGATGTCCATAATCCAAACACTCACGGAATTTAGCTATTACCAAACTGCTGGCTGTGTAGCCTAATAACCCAGCTCCAGCAGCATCAAAGCAAACAACACCAGTTGCTGCCACCACTTTGTAGTGCTCAAACCCACTTAATGAGGCCTATCAGGAGAATTCAGTATCTGCAGCGACCCATCAGCTGTTAGCTTGTTTTATGTCTTAAGTGGAGCAGTGTATGAGTACAGGCTGCTGGGAGCGAGGAAGTAAACCCAAAACCCTGAGCAGATGCTAAATTTAAAAAAGGTGATGGTACAATAGAAAAGTGATTGATTTTCCCTCAGTGGTTTATTCAGCAATCTTTTAATTTCCACTGGGAACAGACATCAATAAAGAAACTGTTTTACAGTGTTATATTTGACATCTTGGAGATTCAATTGTGCTTTTGAACGTCATCTTTTTTTGTTACCTCTGTATTTGGTTGTTTCTTTGTGTAACATATTCAGTCTTGGAATCACACCTGCACACTGTACGCACACAGTGTGACGCTACATGTCATGGTACATCTCATCTCTTTCTTTGCTACTGCACATTTAGATGCAGTCTGCAGAGCACAGTGAAAAACCTTAATCTTGTCAGCCGTCTTTTCGTCACGACATCTGAGATGCAATTAAAAGGATTTCAGACTAAGATGAAATCCCAGTACAGATTCTCTGTGGTCTAACGTTGCATAGAGACCGGCATCTTGATTCAAACTGCTGCAATGAAAAGTTCACGACAGCAGACTTCACAGCAACTAACACACATTGAGGAGTGCTGCAGTGGCAGACAAAATCCAAAAGACAAGAAGTCACATGTTTGAGCAGCACCTGCTCCATCAACGGCCATGTGTTCAAAATACCCTTTAACAAAATGCTGTCAACCCCCTTACAACATACAACGAGTCCTAGGAAGAATTTAAGAAAATCCCTCTCATAAAAGTATGTCGGCCACCATAAACCCTGTATATTATCATATTTTAGGATATGAACCAAAAAAAAAGAGTTGACAGAGCAAAACTGTGGGCAAAATTGCTTCGTTGCAAGCAAAAGCAGACTGACTCCAAGATCATTTATAGTCATGAGTTTAAGTAAAACACAAATATTTCATTCCTTGCTCTGTATTTTTTGTATTTTGGAGCACAGTGTTTTGAACCGGCAGGTGAAGGCTGGTTTTCCTAATTACCGTGGATTAGAAAATATTTCTATTATTATTATTATTTTTTGTCTTTTATTGTAATGTAGATTTAATTTTAAACTGCTTTTTGTCACCATTTTACACACAGTAACCCATAATGACAAGTGCAAACATGTTTTTAGAAACAACTCATTTACTAAATATATTCAGATTCATTAATTCTGTAAGGCCCATTTGGCAGAAATCTCATCTCCATGATTCAAAACCATCTCAAACTCCCATCAGATTAGAAGGGATTGCATTGTGAACTGCCATCTTTAGGTGTCTCCTTAGATGTTCCTTGTGGTTTAAATCTGGGCTTCGGCTGAGGTACTCAAAGACCTGAAGCTGTTCCAGTGTTGCTGTATGCCTCAGGGCATTGTTGCGCTGAGCGATGCACTGTCGACCCATGGTCTCAGATCCTTTGCACTCTGGAGCAGGTTTTCTTAAAGTTTCTCTTTGGATTTAGCTTCAATAATCCCTCTGATTCCAATTTGGTCCATATTCATGTTTCTGTTGCTGAGCAGCCCCCCCCCCCCCCCCCCATTGCATGATGCTGCCACCACCATGCTTCACCGTAGGGATGGTATTAGCCTAGTGTTAGTCATATTGTTTGGAGTTCTGCCCAAAGGACATGTCAATTTTTTTCTTCATGCTCTAAGGCACTGTTTGACAAACTCCAAGCAGGCACAATTTTGAGAGTCAAAGCAAAGGGTATGAGAAATTTCAGTTTCTTTTAACACATTTGCAAACATTTCCACCCTGGGTTATTGGGTGTTGATTGAAAGATGTGGATTCTATCAATGTAGAATATAATCGACGACACAGTAAAGTGTAACCACTGAATGCCATGTGCTCTGCAGCCTTTCTGCATTCACCAGCCCAGTCCTTTAAGAGAGAAACAGCAACATTTCTTTACCAGCCAGAGACCTATTCGCCAATTTGACCTATCTGACAAATTAATCACAGAAAATAGTCTTCCAATTCGAACGATGCGAGAGAGTGGGACCTCAGAGTAATGAGAATGTGTTTTCCAATAGCAAAAAAATTGGCTACAGTCTGGTGATTTAAAAAAATAAAAAGTTGCGTTCCCCTTCACTAAATCCCATGAACCTAGGATTTCTGTTCTTTGGAATCAAATTTGATAGCCATTGTAAATATACAGTATATTTTTTAAATAAAAATGTTTTGCATCAGACTTTCTACAGCAGGAGGGGAATGTGTATGAACATATGCTGCAAAATGTGATTCTGTATGGTTCCCATTGTTTTTTATTCTTAACGCCAAGGAAATGTGTTCATTAATTTATTTAAATAGTTTAGGTTATTACAATATTTTCATGCATGCACATAATTCATATTCTCTGGCAATCTGTCCTTTCCACAGCTGTACATTCCTGTGGGAAAAAAAGGGCAACTTGGGCCTGACCGAGTGAGCATCTTACTGTATTTAAATCTCTGCAGGGAAAAACAGAGATTCCTAATTTTTGCCTATCAAATGTACTGTTGCAGTTACATAACATTTTATTTTACTTATTGTATTTTATTTAAGGAAATGTTAAGTGCAAGTTTTGTCAGCGGGACTGACGGGGGGGGGGGGGGGATTAGAAAACAAGAGACAGTGCATATTAAACAGATTAGTATGTCCAAACATCAAATCACTAATATGTCTGCAATTGCTGACTTTAGTTGAGATTCAATGAAGATGTATGCAATGTAAATTCAGCCTCTTCAGTCTAAAATCAGCCTGGAACCTTTTTTGCATCCTTTCCTATCTCTTCTGACACGACCTCACTGTGAGTCGACGGGTAGAGTACCATGAAAATAATCTTTTGATGATGTCCCCCCGGGGGGAGACTCTTTAAAATCTGCTTTTAAACATCCGTTTTTGTGTGTTGTTGCATCTCACAGTGGACACACACTTCTATGGGATAGAAAAGTAATATACTTGCATTTCAGATTCAGATTCACTGCAAAATACATACGTAAAAATGTGAAATGCCACATGAAACTCAACAACTTTGGAAAATCAATTAGGACTGCACCAGAGTAGTTCTATTTTAGCAAAACAGATTCCATTCTACAGAATGTTGGACAGAATGAGATTAACAATCAACATTATTTGACTATTTCTTCTTCTTCTCTGTTTCACTGCACATTTCCCATCGAAAGGATGCATGTGATGTGCACATATTGGAAAAGTATTCTGTGACATTTGGGGGGTTACATTATACTCAGTGATTAAAAATACAAGCAAGGTGAAGGAAGACCAGAACTGAGTAGCCCATAAATACTAATACGGCAGCAAAAGTGTCCTTTGCACTTGTCACATGTTTGTTCTGTATCTCATCAAATGATCCGTGTGTGTGAAGCTCTGTTTGTAGTGCTGCTGTGGTATTTCCGTCTGAAAAGGGCACCGCGGACAAAAAGGGCAGGAACAGCCTCGATCCGCACACGGTTTGAGCACAGATACATGTATGTGCTTGCTGTATCCTGGCAACGTTTTCTTTTATCGAGGCATTTCTAGTGTTTCTGGTGTTCAATATGGAAGATGTGTGTTCAGGTCTGACAGGATTTTTTTGGCCTGTCTGATTATAGTTTGTTGAAAAATAACGTGAAATTTGTCATGTTGAGGGACTCCCATGATTTTCACGTCTTCATGGCTTCTAACTTAAGACAAGTCAGAAATCAAACACTATTAAACATATCAGTATGCAACTATCCAGTGCAAAATTTCTGAGTTTCTAATTTCAATTAGGTATTTGGTTTAAATTCCTGAGAAAAAAGATGAACTGCAGAGAAATAGTATTTTTCTCAGCTGTATCTTTAAGATAAAAGAAACACTTTGATATTTAATCCAGGAGGGATTGACAGGCGATACATTTTTTTAGAGTATCTTCTAACAAAGCTATTCAAAAACATCCATATCCTTTTCACACTTCTCTTGTATGTGAGTGATGGATGTGGCACCATAAATTATTCATGTCACTCCTATAAGGTGATGCGGTGTTCACACCTGGAGACTCAATGACGGACGAACTTCAAAAGCAGAAGTGCAAAAGTAGCTTAAATGAAAAAATGAATGACATCAAACACAGCCTGTAGAGAAGCAGACACACACACACACACACACACACACACACACACACACACACACACACACACACATTGTCCACATGCAAATGGAGACAGTGTTTGTTTTTGTTTGTTTGTTTGTTTTTTCATTCCAAAGTATTGATTTTGTTACATGTGTCTCACTGTTCACGCTGATCTGCATGACCGCTGTGCCTCCACGCGCCGTATACTGTCTGAGCAATTGTGAAGAGAGGTGGCGGTTGCTTCAGTTACACTTTATGTCAGATGCATATATTGAGGGTGACATTATAGCCTTAATGCACAGCTACTGTACATCAGAGCTGCCGCGTCATGTACAGAATGCCCGTATGTTCTTATGCTGCTAGTATTCACTCTGCACTATGACAGAGAATAATTCAATTTCACACCATTCACAGGAATTGAGTTTTTCCCAGATACAACCACTGTACAGATACGACTGGTCAATATCTATAGTTGCTGAAATACATTATGTTCCATTTCCTCAATAGGTAGTCTCTTCCCAGTTCTGCTGAACCCTGAAACTCACCTTTTCTTCTTCACTCATGCATCTTTTATTACAACACCAACTCGTCCCATACAGACTCTGTTCAGGACCCCTTGGTTTCACTTTTCAACTCGCCGAATATCCTAATAGAGGGGTGACGAGCTATTCTGCCTATTTTATTTTGTCTATTTCTTTCCCACTTTGAAATTACGCTTTCACCGAAAGCCCAGATTGTCCCAGTTTTCCACCAGCACTTAAACGCAGCACATAGTTGGGAATCTTTTCGGAGCCGCCTGAAGAAAAAAAGTCCACACGCGCGTGTAAGCTGATTCGTGCGTATCAGGACATCCGTGCACACACATTTAACGATCTGTAAGTGAATACAAACAATGTCACACATGTTTTTGCACCATTGTACTCACAGGAAGCAGTTGGAAAGCGAACATTATTAGATCTGTAAAGTTACACGTGCACAGATTGCTTTGTATTTGTGTGTGGATTTGAACACGCATATGCGAGTACCCAAAGTTACGCACAAATTATTGTACACATTTTTAACTCTTACCTGTCGCTTGTGGATCATGTGATAAACATTTGTGACCTTTTTCAGACTATTTTCTCTCCATACAGAGGCAAGAATTCTTTTCTTTTTTTTATGATAATGAACTGCTACAGTATTTTCCTTAATGGCAGTGGAGAAACCAGAATGTGGTTGGGGTGTGTGGTTGCTGTACATAGTGCACCAGAGACCACGGTTCACATCCATCCCATTTGGCTGAAGAACGCATGCTGGGGCCTGTTAGGTGAGTCGATCTGATTCATGTAGTGTGGAAACCCAGACTCCATGGACGTGACAGTTGGTTGATTTTAGAAGAATTGTTCAGGTTCACAGTCTTTTTGACAATGCCCACTTCTCTTTCTTTTTCTGGTTTGATTTTCAGAAAGCTTATAGCTTGTGAATGCGTTGCTGTTCGGACCCTGGCTCTCAGGATTATTTTACCTTATTTCTTCAGCATGTGGATCTATCTTTTAATTTCTTTAATTATGATGAGGTTAGTGACGATCGCACCTGCACAAGCACTTCTTTCGTTTCACTCTTCTGGCCCGTCTGTGAAATTGTGTTTTGTAGCTTATTAATGTTTGCGCAAGGATTGTAATTGATATCAACGAGATGCTAAATCTCATTTTAGTGTTTCCAAAAATGTTCATATTTGTTTCGTAACTGGTAACAGTTTGAAAAGATTGATTTTGACCTTGCTAAGAGGAAAATCTAGCCTGTGGCAATTGAAATATTGGATTGAAGAACATAGTAGCGTGAGGGTGATTCATTGCTCCAGTCCTGCAGCCAGGTAAGCCATGGTCCCCTTGGGACTTGGGCATGTGATGTGGTGTGCACACTGAGTGATATTGACGTACATTGTCAACATGCACCTTTCACTTCGTGGAAAGGGCACAGTGCTTTGCTCAGCCTGTGGCTCTCCATAGGAAGTGGGTGGAACTCGGGTAGCACTGAAAGCACTGGCCCATAAAACCTCTTAACAGGTATATGAATTTAGGAATTACTGGAGCAGTATTTTCCACATTGATTCCAATCTAGGTACAGACATAATAAAATAGCTCTCTCTATCAATAACTGGCATCAACTTCAGGCCAAACAAAAACATAAGTGCTATCATTACGTGCGTCTATCTTACATTAAAATCAGGAGGAAGTCTTGTTTTGCTCTCAAGCCATTTAACTACATCTATTGTTAACGTCTCTACTGAGTAGTCCCCAGGACAACATCAGAGAAAAAAGGACTGTGTCGTCCGACCATCCATCGCACTTAGTACAGCAGAATATCACTTCCCATGTCTATAATGTTTCATACACAAGGGGATTAGTGGACACGTTAACTGGAGATAATGTCAAATTAATTTACATGTTTGAAAAAAAACAACCCATGCAAGGTTAGTAGTCGCTGACTTCATGAATTATTGGTGGGAGGAATTTCAAAACCACTCTTAATGCACCTTTAAACCAACCAACCCACAGTGGACCTCAGGGTTCCTGTCCGTCCCAGTAATGCTTATTGACCGGAGCTAAACCTCACATGCCCCGCACAGGGCCCGTTGCAACTCGTATCGTAACTATGCTGCTCTATTCAGATTGATTGTGATCTATTGACGCTGCCAACTCCGATCACCAGCAAGATTCTTGCAAAGCAGGAGTTTCTTGAAGAAAAAACAGTGTGTTACAGTCATTTCACAGCAGGGAGAGGCATATGTCAAACCTTGTTTGTATATGAGAGATCTATGGACAGTGATTCACCCTTTCAGTATCCTCACCCTTACTTTGAACTGCCTGGAAAATAAATAAATGAATACATTTATTGTGGCTTTTTTCAAAAAATGTTAATGTCAAATATCAGGCTGTGACCTATGCATTAAGTTATTTATTCATTCACAGCGCCCCAGCACTCTTGTAACCTAAAACCACCGTTTTGGGTGATTTTAGACTCAAAGACTATCCAATCGGGATCATATTTGTATGGCTAATAGGTCCATACATTTTTAAAATGCAAACATTTTAAAATTTAAATTTCATTTTAGATAACAGAGCCATATTTTGTTCATTTTTACAGGAGGACATGTATGTGCATAATCTTAATGTCTAGCAACATATTAGCCTTTCTCAGGCAACACTATACTGCCACGAAAGTGGTTAGAGCTGTGGCATCAACGCAAGAAGGTTTGAATCCTGGTTCTTCCGGGAACCTTCTGTGTGCAGTTTGCATGTCCTCTCCATGTCTGTGTGGGTTTTCTCCGGGTACTCGCACAGTCCATAAGATTTGCGGATAGATTAATTTGAGGCTGTGTGAATGTGAGTGCAAATGGTTGTTTTGTCTCCGTGTAGCTGTTTTCAGACACAACATTTTCCAGAGTTTGTCTGAGTCAGACAAACTCACAAGAGCAGGAAAAAACCTCCGTAACATTCTGTGGCGTCTGGATAGATCATGCAGTAGCAGGATATGACGACAATTCAGCTGCAGAAGAAAATTGTTTTCACGTGGGCACACTCTGACGTTCTCTTTATATCATAATTGGGGGCTGGCCTAAAAGTTGTGGAGAATGTCCGGAGCAACATTTGTGGACATTTGCATTCTCACAAACATTTTGTGTGGAATACAAGAACTGTTTTTAATCATGTGCTTATTCCAAGTAGCCCAGCAACTGGAACATCTTTCCGCATGTAGACAGGATGCAAGTGTGAACTATTTTTGAATTCGGTTTTGTCAATTTTATGATTATTATTATTGTGAATTGTCTATATGTTTCGGTTAGTTCGTTTTTCTGCTGAATTCTCCTCAGCAGTGCTCTCTTTAATTAATTTTGCAACATCCTTGAGAACCGAGCCTCTTCTGCCTTATTCAGCTCTAATATTTTGTTGCCACTGATGGTCCAGACTCTTTTGACACATAAGGCTTTCTGACAGAATTGTGTTATTTTCAGTTGCTTTCATTATCTCAGTGGAGCAGCTCACGCTTTACAGCACTAATGTGTTGGATGCTCCCGTAATTTCATAGACATGGTTATGTTGAAGACGTTGTTGCGTGCATGAATTTGGGAGAAAAGCATGTGCACAAGACTAAAAGAAAAACAATTTAACGTTAAAACTGGTTTACAACGAGCTAAAGTATTTTAGGAAAACAAGACCCTCATCTACCTGTCAGTGTGGCGCCTTATCGTTGCATTGCCTTGTTGTAGGCTCAAGCCGTTGCCTGCTTCTAGAGAAAACTCCTTTGTGCTATAGAACCTTGTTTTCACATTATTGCATTACATGATATGGTATGACTTTTCCATAAAGACGAGGCCCATAACAGAGATGTGGGAATAGATTCAATCACAATTCAGTGTCCTATTTTTTTAAGGTCAGTGCACCACTCCAAATGAAACCCAAATCATTCATCCTACACAACCAATAAGTAGACCAAATGAGTTACAACATCAAAAAGAGGGGGATAAAAGTCTCTCAAAGGACAGTGGTTTTGCTCTTGGTTGTCTATTAGTTATGGATTTTGCCACCTACGTTTTTCTCACACAACGCCAACTCTTTTTGAACTTCCTATGTCCCACTGTGCACCAACATGAAAAGCATTAAAAAAAAGAGAAATAGAAGAATGATCCCTCCATATGCTACATTGATCTGTTCCCATTAATCGCATGCTGATTGGATACATCTGTGAGGGAAAGCCGGCTCTCAGTTCAATTTTATTGTAATCCCAACATATCAGCATTTTAAATTTCATATTTAACATATTTCAATTAATAATCATAATCATCTCTTTCAATTCAAATTTTTGGCTGATTTTCAATCAAGTTTGCTTCAGAAATGACAGTGTATGTGACCTAAACCTTGAAAATAGAGTTATCCAATCAGATTTAGTTGTTGTTGTTAAAAAAGGTTACAGCTCGCTCTCTCATTGGTTAGGACTTCATGATCGGCACAGAAGTCCTGAGCTCCTGTGTTCATTTAGTAAGTGACGGGTAAATCCGCCAATCATATTTTGCTATTGTAGTGGGCGGGACAAAAAAACATCTCCCTACGCCTTCCAGAAGGTCACTGACATCTAGACGGGTCAGTGAGCGCGAAGCACGAGGGCCACGGTAGTAATGACATTGAGAAGCTAAAGCATCTTGTGAATAATTTAGAAGTTCCATCTAATAATTGGGTTAATACCAGGCTTTCGCTACCCATCCCTACTCTGTAGCCTAGCAATATAATATGCTACATATAACCCACACTGCAACGCTCTGTAAAATACCATACATACGCTGGTACCCTCTCCATTAAAAATGATATCTGTGGGATGTAGTTAATTCTCGGTCCATTTTCTGTAACAAGACTTTCTTGTATTGGAGTCATTAAGCTCAGAACCTTCCCCTCGGGATCTGTACGATTCCTCTGAAAGGCAGATCATATGCTAAATAACGATCGATTAGGGTCTAAGACCGTCATATCACCCACCCCTAACTCAACCTTTCTTTCTGGCTGGGGAAAAAAACTCAGCTTCACACGAACCCAATGATTTTACAATCTAACGGGTTTTTTTTGTACTGCACTGGAATCAAAGAAAATCACACCAAAATATACCTGCAAGATTTCACAGAATTAACAAAGAATCATCTAGTAGATGTGAATGTTGTGGTGTGACCTCCCTCCTGGCAATCTACAAAACCCTTTGACAATTAAATAAAGGGAAAAAATAAGTGGGATCAGCACAGATTCAGCACTATCGATTTGTACAGTATGTGTGTGCACCCATGTGGAGGACATGGGTGGGAACGTGGTCAGAGCTTGAGGCGGTAAATCCTGAGCAGGTCAAGGTTTAGCGGTTGCTTGAATAAGCCACAAGACAGGGGTTTAATGAGTTCTGAAGTGCATCCACTGAATGTGTTTTAGAAATTAGGCCAAGGTGACAAGCAAAGACTTTCGGTGATATTTGAGGCCACGTCACATTTCCATGGCAACATCTCATTGTATGCCTTCATTTGCAAATTGAGAATCAATTTCATCAGCCAGTGTCCTTGCATTTTTCTAGGCATTCAGCTAACGCTGCTAATCCAAATTCCCAGATTAATATGATTTATTGTTGGACCTCTTTCACACATTAAATTAAGGCCAACATATTGTGAAATTGGCAAAACTGTGGACATAGCTTTCAGCATATGTATTGTACATTTACTGCACATATTTATCTCCTATGTGCCTCTCATTGAGTCAAGTAATGGGTGCCCAGACAATCAATGCACTACTTGCATGAGAACTGAATACACTTAGACTCGTTGTATATGCACACTAATGCCAATTATTTATAATGAAGCCTCTGTTCAAACCCCAAACTTGAAGATTAAACCCAACCTTGTTTTTGAAAGTAATAGGAATGCCTCCATAATACTGAGCTGCACCACCATCGCTCCATCTGTGTCTCAGTATGTTAAAGTGTAAAATGCTGACTATCTCCTCCCTTCCATCATCTTTCCTAATGGAGGTGCATTTAATAACAGATACAAACAGTGCATTTGGGCTGAACAGGTGACCTTCTTCCAAATAGCTTTTAATTAGCTGTGTGTTGCTGGTTAGATTCAGTGGACCATTACTAAGAAGAGCCCATTCACTATAATTATATGAGTTTTAAATGGTAATGAAGGCAGCAGACAATACAGCCTAACTGTTTGCCAAATGAGCCATTTGTCTGGTTTATCAGGGTCAGGTATGATCCTTGCAAACAGAATGGGCTGGGTATTTTTATGAATCTGATAGAAGTACAGAGATTGAGGGGCAAAACAACTTTTGACAATACAGAAAATATAATCAAAAATCCTGTGCTGTCTGGGAGACAGGTATTTTTTTTTGTCTGTATTTCTGTCACAGCAGTTTTAATCTTATGTGGAGTAAATTTGGCAAATTGATTGGGGGTTGGGTCAGGACCTGCGCTGTTGATCTTTTTTCACATCTGTCAAAGGTCAAGGTCACAGCTTTGGAGCAAAGATTTAGCCTAATGCGAACAGTAAAATGAATAGAAATTTGATGGATTTAATCCAAACTTGGTATGCATATTTTTCAAATACATTTTTTGCCACCATCAACCAAAACATCGTCGCAATGGGTGGGTCATCGTGGATCTTGGCTATCACCCTTTAAGAATTTGTTCAGTCTTCATAAATCTTGGTAGATGTCTCCAGGCCTTGGTTTGGAATAGGCCTACCAAAGCATTTTTGAGTGCGCACATAAGGGGGGTTTTACATAAAGAAAAATTGGGTACCTCAAACCCCAGTGGGCAAATTTTCTCGGTATTAGGTGTGCATGCTCCGGCAGCAAGAATTAACCAAAATCTGAAGTGCCATATTGGTTGATGCACGTGGCCTTTCACATCTTTGCTCATAACTCCTAATGCCTGAGCAAGTGTAAATTAAACACGTTGTTTTACAGCATTGATGTTAATTTGCTACACCACACATGCACTCAAAATAAACGTTATGCTCCTCAGGTCTTACAATCTCATTTTACAGTGGCGCTATCAACGTATTGTTATTGTGCAGGCCTTCAGCCCACTTGTAATTGTGAAGTTTTAATAATTTCATAATTTTGTCAGTAAGTAACATTCACCTGTGATTAAAAGTTAAAACTTTTGACTTCAACATTTTAACAATGTGGATTTAAGACTGCATGCAGTGCAGGTGTGGCATCTGTCTCAGTGCATTTCTAATTCCTCTTGGATTTTAAGGTTCAAAGTGCTTTTTGTTCCATGAAACGGGCCTGCATGTAATTTATCTACTCCACTGTGCTGGTCATTGAGCTGCTGTAAGATCCCACATATAAATAGAAACTAATCTGTAACCTCATCTGAGAGCTGCATAGCGGAGCACAGCAGTGCCCCGTGGCAGGTATTGGGCTGACATGAAATGGAGAGGATGTGTTGTATTTGAGCATGTCCGATTGTGTTGGAGCTGTCATCACCTGCCCTGCTTGGCTGGTAGCTATCCTGAGGCCAGCGTGCCAGGTCACCGTCACACAGCTTTCTCATTTGAGAGGGAGTTGGGAGATGTATTTGGTGTGGCTGTACTTTTGTAGCCATTACTGTAGGTAGGTAGTCCTATTTGATTTATGACTATTCATCTGGTTGAATTCCAGACAAGGAGCTGTGGGGAATGGAACCAAAGGAACAGATAAGTTTCAGACCCCTCCCCGCAGAAAACAAAGGGATACATCACCAACAATAATTATGATTTTAGCGATAACATTTAGAAACTGAAAACCAGATGCCCATACAGTTTTTCAGATTGTCACCTATTCATTATGTGTGTGGTTTTTCTTCAATTTTACATGTGTAAATTACAGGTTTGACTGGCTGTTTTGTGTTGCCGATTATTTCCAGATGAACATTTCAAATAAAAGGTGTAATCAAAATATGACTGCATTCATCTCAGCAGGTGAGGGATAAAATGTGTCCACAAATGGGCAACAGTGCTGTAGTTTATGCAGCATTTATGCATTAATAAATTAAGGATTGCGATTGCAGTTGTTTCAGCGTAGGTACTGGCACCTGTTTGTGTCATTGCCTCACATTCACTCACAGAATGTAGTCAGGGTGTTGTTTGTATGAACATTGACTTCTTGTTGCTGAACATCCAAACAATTTTTTAAAAAATTAGCTTAAGACCTTTTCAATCGGTAACAGCAGTGTGATGGAGCTAAAAGAGTTGATGGCAGATACACATTTGATTTCAGAGGCTCATCACGGCAGTGTGGCAAATGAACGAATTCCTCCTGGAGTTTACCTGTTGTCAAGAACAAAGACAATCGGCACTACTTTGGACATTATCCTCGGCCAGCTCCTATTCTGCTATGATCAAAATGAAATAATTTATATATGAAATCATTAATATATGAAACAGGCCTGGCAACGGCCTTCCTTTCTTTTTGTTTACCAGCCAGCAATGTTTTATATTCTTTTGAACACACTGGAAGAATCAATCACGAATGCTATTAAAAAAAAAAAAATCCCAGAACATTTTCTGGGACATCCGAGGAAGAAGCAGGTGATTGGATATGCAGTGAGATAATAAAAATGGGTTTAATTTGCATTCTTTGCCAAGACGTGTTGTGTGGCATTCAGCCCACCTGCAGTGTTTGTTTCATACTTGATAGCTGTTAATATTAGGAAAATACTTATTTCTAATGCTTTGGAATTGTATATATGATCACAGAGCTGTAAAAAAAATCTATAGCTGCTGAAACCAAACAGCCAGACCCCAATCAAAAACTCAGTGGTGAAATTACAAATTTCGATTCAGTTTCAATCGTGTTTAGATCAAACTGAAGAGAACAATTCTTTGATGTGTATTATACATGCACATCAAACACAGAATTTCTGCTCCATTGCCATGGTCACAGAAGGTTTACTTTTGTTTTCATTAAATGGGAAATGTTATGTAATTTCTTGGCATATACATCTGTTTGGAAGTAGAGCACAAAGGCACTGTCTTTACTATGAAGTGTTGTTTGATCATAATGAGATTTTTTGTGTCACGTTTGACAGTTGCACTGCTTTGTTTCTTCAGTCTTTTTATCAATTCACATGTTATATTTTAGATCTAACCATGGTGCTATACATAAATAAAAAGAGTATTTACACATATCTGGATCCTCTCTGTTCAGTCAATATGTGTATGTTGTACTCAATATGTTAAGAAGGTTCAGAATTTTTTTTTTAGGTTTTAGACAACATCTTAGAACTGAGACTTTTCATATTAGAGAAACACACCTAAGAATTGCTTGGTCCTTAATAAGTTGTCTTATGTAAATGTAGGGCAGGTGTAGGTCACCTGCTCCATCGTTGGATATGGAAAGGTAATAAGCTGCTTGCACAGATGATCTATGGGCATACTTGCTTCACTCCTTATTAGTTTGACTTAAAGGCAGTTTATGACAAAGCTAATCACAGCATTCTTATTAACAGAATGGAGCATATCTGAAGGTTCACCTCCTATTAGAAGAACATAATTGTTTTTTGATGGAGATCAACTCTGCCTTACCGGGTGAATTATGGTGATTTCTTTTTTGCTTATCTGTACCTTTTATGCTTCTTTTATTTCTGTAAAGCACATTGGATGACCTCTGTGAATGATAATGCTTTAAACAAATACATTCTCCTTGTCTTGCCCCAGGGCTCTATGCTTTGACCAATTTCTCTCCTAACAGGTATAAATGAGAAATGAATTCACAATTTTAAATTTGCACAGTGCCAAATTCAACCCCCCCCCCCCAAAAAAACCATTAACATTTGGATGATTATTTTTCACTGTTTCATTCAGCTTTGTAACCCAAGTTATGAGATAGAAATTCACTTAACCTGTAGTAATAGTGGAAGTAGACAGAGAACAGGCATGTCCACAGCATTCTCACAGCGAGGAGGTTTGTGTCACACAGTCTCAGGTTAACAGTACAAGGGGGAGCTGCTGAAACCAGCCTCTTGCTTGCGGCTCAGAAAACAAGGACAGTCTATTCAAATCACTAAAACCAACACTGACATGTATGCATGCTTTTCACACTTTGCTGACTCCGTACACCAAAGCCGCTCCTTGCACTGGAGCCAAAGGGGTATAAATCTTGACACTATTTTATGCACTGTGAGGTGGCCTAGCTCGGGGTCAAGAGAGACGGTAGGCAGGCAGACTTCTTGTTGGTTCTGAGGCAAACATGTTTTTCTATGCACTGCTCACCATTCCACGTGTAACTAAGATTTTCTCTTTTGTCAAATAGAAAAAGAGAACTCAGAAAATGAAAGCCCTAAGAATTGAAACAAAAGAGCCATGCTTGTGAGAGGACAGCTTCCCCTCTCCTCCGGAACGGCAATATCCAACTGCTTATATAAGGCGTTCAATTAACACCTTTAGTTTGAGCCACAACAAGGCAGTGTTGTCTCTGTCTACACAGGAAATCTGCTAACAGCCTTTAACAACTTTAGAAGCACGTTTCTAATTTCTAAAAGGCTCTTTAAAAGTAAATAATCTAAATAAACCTACACATTGCAATTAATGCCTGAGTATAACAATCAGGAAATGCAGGGCGGCCCCCTCACAAACGGCAGGCCTACATTGTGGATCTGGATCTTCTTACCTGCAACATGATAAAAGGGAACTAAAACAAAAGTATGATTGTGTGTTTACTTTAATTTAATCATGTACTTTGAGGTTGAAAACCTGGGATTTTCATTGGTGCAATGCTACAAAAGCAAAGGTTAATTATAAATTAAAATTATGAATCATTATTGTAAAAATAAAATTTAAAATGATATAGTGTGATACCGTTTAAGATGCCAGAGACAAATGGTGAGTAAAGAGGAGTTTCTCACCCATTTTGACACATGCACTTTCAAAAATACCACAAACCACAAACAATAGACCCCAATATCTTGTACAACACTGATGTGATGAAACTGTGGGGTGGGACTTGAAAAAATTAAAATGGTCATGATCAAACTCCGTAGAGCCGAACGGAAGGATATGCCCGCCTTGCAGTAAATGCTAACATGATTCCGCCAGTGTCGGATGAAAACTGAGTCAACGGCATGGCAGTCACTTCAGTCATCTCATGCAATGAAAAAATGGATTTTCAGCAAGGCAGCTGAAATTTGATTTTCTTAGCATTCAGCATCCACTCAATAACGAAGGCTCTAGTTGTTCATGTGAAAACCAGTGTAGCTCGAGACTGTAGCAGTAGAAAGCTTCTCTGGTATTAAGGAACACGATGGTGATGCCACAGGTACCACAGCTTTGTACCAGCTCACTGACCAAAGACCCTGTAATCCAGGTAAAGAAAAGCCTCTTGAGTCTTGCAGCTTGAATACAACAGAGCAGTCCGTGTCGACTGATTAGCCCCCTGAAAAGGGGACCTTCCGCGGGTGGCCCTAAAATGACCACGGGAGATCGTTATCTGGTTGATCCTGTTCCAACTAAAATAAAAACCATAATAGTTATAACTTTCATTTATTTGGCTCGCGATGGCGTCAGTATGTCACGTTATGTGCTGAGCGAAAAGCCGTAACAAATGCGGTTGTGTCGGGGGATTTCGCCCAAATTATAGCAGGAGCTTGTTGTTTGCATGAAATCCATCTAAAATAAAAACTATAATAATATTATATTATATTTTTTGTGTTACTATGTTTGTGATTCTAATTAAATTCCATCGAAAAATACTGCCCCGATGTCCACTTTGAAATGGGATCCACTTCCATGCCAGTAAAATGAATGTCTCTTGTGATTTTCTTTCTAATGTTTTAATACATCTACACTGGCAGCAATTTGATGTAACTAACTTGCATTCATCAAACGGATCCTCAACCATGATTGGCTGAGCCGAGTTCAATGGTGTTGTAAAATATAAACACACACCTGTAACCACATTACGTAAATAATATGGCACTAGTGATGGGGCATAAATGTAAATCTCTCTACCTCTTAGAGCGGACATCTTTGTTGATTCGTGTAGATTGCAGTTATTGCTGGAGATGTCATCAGGGTGTACACATAATTCCTCCTCCTAAAAACCAGTGCATTGTGCTGTGAGCAGTTTGCATGTGTTGTTGTTGTACAGTATTTGGAGAGAGAAAGTATATTGCACCTTGAGTAGTTTTTGTGGTCCATTAAAGCCGTGGAAATGTTCCTGTCGAATGGGACTCTAGCACGAATGAGAGGCATTACCCCAGTAACACCTCTCATCATTCTGGTTTGTGAATAGACTTTAGTCAATTGAGTACTGTCTAAAGTTATTTTGCATATTAATTTGAAGACAGATGCCACTTCTGTGTCTTGTATGTTCAGAGCCTAGAGTTGGTCGTCACTCATGCCAGTCGGACTGCTTAAGTGTTTACGGTGCTGCATCCTTAAAAACAGAACACAGATTTCTTTATTTGAAGAAATTATGTGTATGTATTTTATCTGAGCAGCTATAATTAGTCAAACTTCATGGGTTCACTTTTTTGAGTGAATATACCGATGTGTTGGGTTTTTAGTTAATAATGTATATGTATATTGGCTTATTTTATTATTCAGAACAGCTATTTACAAAGTTTTTACCAGTGGTGAAGGAAGTGTTCAGATGACTGACTGAATTCAAAATGAAATAAAAACATTACTGGAAAAATATACTTAGTGTATGGTCCCTGTGAATGTTGCGCTATTAGTAAATTATATTATTGAATTATATTCCAATGAATTAATGTTATTGGTGGACTTAGTTGGACTTAGTTGAGATGAAGTATCATCATCAAAGAAGGTCAAATGTTTTGGGAGGCAGAGAAGGTGATCATTCAATACTGTCAAGGAAAGGCGTTCGCCCAGGAAATTGCTGCACTTCAAAAGGGGGAAGGTGTAAAGAGAATCTTCGGCCTCGTCAAGCTTGTGCAGTTCATATCTTGTTTCGTATCTTAGGTCTAATAGTTAAGCACGTTACTGTCACCTTAAGGGAAGTAGCTTACGGCTCAGAGTGCCTTGGATGGTCGTCAGCATCGCGTTCATGCTTACCAGTTAGTTCAGTTGAGATGCAGAAACCGACCGAGCGACGCGGTTTTCTTACCGTAGGATACCCATCTGTACGAAGAATACTTGGCTTTGAATACATCTGTAAGGTGTTACAAACTGTGGAATAAATGTTTCGTTCTACCCGTTACACCGGAGTACAGCAGTTTTCCTACCACGATTGGTGTACACGAGTCCATTCGAGGAAACCAACGAGTCTCGGCTCAAACATAGAAGATCTTATAATAGCTTCTGCAATATCTTTTGAAGCTGCATAAAGGGAGCTACTCAAGTTAAGTACAAGTACCTTAGATCTGTATTTGACTGCACTTCTTAGGTACACCTCACAACTGTCAAGCACGAAGTCTGCCTAGCAACATTGATACAGAGTAATGAAGATCTCCGAAGAGACTCTGCCTGTTTTGCTCACTCTCCTTTTGTCCATATGTCTTGCTTCACCTCCGCTTTCCATTTCCCGCTTTCTTTGATTTTCTCCAGAACTTACTGCATTAGCGTCTGACTGTGCCGCATCATGCTGTGGATGAAGTGGAAGATGGTGGTGGACTCCCTGCGTGGCCGGAGAAGGAGGCTGCCGTGTTTCCTCTGGTTCCTCCTGCTATTCACTGCTGGAAGTCTGGTTCTCTTCATCCACCGGCAAGATTTGTCAGAGATGGTCCAGCAACAAGGCTCAGGTTAGTCTCTACTTGCCCTATAATAATGTTTAATGGGTTTTTTAAAGGATGAAACAAATGGCACAAATGTTTTCTTCAGGTATTTACCTTCCTTATTTAACACGTCAGCGACTGTGACTTGTTAGGTAGCCATTAAGCACATGGAAATCTGAAGCAATCTATTAAATGAATATTCACTGTATAATAACATTGAATTGGTATTATTTTTACGATAAGATATGCTATTGGCACACGTTCGCATAGACAACCAGATGTTCATGGATTATTCCACTACAGAACTCAGAGTGTACAGAACTTTCTGATTTTGCATTCGACAAATAAAAAAAGTATCAAGTAAGTAAGTATCTTTCCCGACACCATGTGGGAATTACATCTTGCGGATGTCTAGTGTTAATTTCTTGGGGCATGGACAACTGACGCACCATATGCGAGGTAGCCATGATGCGAAATGTGTCGTTAAAAGCAATTATATCTCAGGCCTGTGTTGTTTGTACTTTCGCTTGTGTTGCATCTAATGTGGCAGCACGGCCCTCCAGTGAGGAGCAAATGTTTTCCCTTTCAAAGGGAGCAAAAATGAGGCAGGTTTTGATGATATTAGTGTCAGTAATGCTTATGTGGAAATTTTCCCTGAACCTCCATTAAAAGTGTTTTCTGTATTGTTTTATTGATGTGATTAGGAGAAGCTAAATTCTTATTGAACCTAAATATAAACCAAACCAAACCTTAAAATACCATCACATTAAATGGTTTACATTATCAGGACTTGCTTTCTGTCCCCACCAGGAGAGAAAGTGAGTGCGTATGTTGAATCCAGGTTTAACCAAATAACATGGTGGAGGTGAATGTGGTGGAGGTTTTTCTATTTTACCCCCCCAAATGCTGCCCTTTCATTCCAGCTCAGTGGCCTTGTGGCCAGAGTTTCCACCGGGATAGAGAGAGGCCACACATTCAATTTCCAAATGAGTCGGACCTTTGTCCTCATACAGCGACCCAGTTTGCCTCTGCTTGGCACTGAGCATTAAGGAGATTGCGGTTTAAGCAGCCGTGATGGACGAGTGTCCTGAGCATGAAAAACTAAGCTGCTGTATGTCTCCGAAACAAGAGATCAGCTGCTTGCTTAGGCGCCTCTTTGGCTTGTACTACATTTCCACCTAATTGAGAGCGCAATAGTTATACGTTACTGCTGTTGATGGGCCAGTGCCTGACTTGGACTTCAAATCAAATATTTCTTCATAGACAGGAGACGTATTTGTGATTTTTTACCTCATTTTTATTTCACTTTAGAGCCTTTTGAATTAAACTCCTAACCATATGTCAGTTCACATTGGAAATGTATTTTGTTAATTGGTTTACCTGTGTAGTTAAAAGCAATTGTGATGACCAAAGAAGTGGTCCAGTCGGCCCTGTGAGGATAAAACCCTCATCAGCAGAGTCAGAGAAGCTGCAATCCACCGAGTATCACCACCACAGTGTGTCAACAGCACTGGGAATCATTATGAATATCAGAGCAGTGTCACACTCCACAGCAGTAAGAGCCACTTAGTCAGAGTGGAATCCCTCCAAACCTCTAATATTCCCCCTGATTGTCAGATGCTTTCAGGCGCAGTGTCAGGTGGAAAAAAAGGACATTCACAATGATGACAATCACACACACACACACACACACACACACACACACACAGAGGCACACATGCAAGGCAGACACAGATTATGCATAAATGTATGCAAATAAGAGGTAGCGAGTAGTTGGTTCATGCATGGATTACACCAATTTGATATTTTCATCATCATCTTTAACATCATCATCCTTTTCACTTGTAACAAGAACCAAGATTCATGTGCAAAATCAGGCCCAGGCACGTGTGTGTGTGTGTGTGTGTGTGTGTGTGTGTGTGTGTACTTGTACCCTTATCTTTGTGAACGTTTTTAGGAAGAGAGGATATTTTGGTCCCAGGTGTCACAACTTCCAAAGGATGGAAGTGAATATCAATGTATGCATGGTCTGAATATTATGATGTAAAATTGTTATTGCTAAAAAGTACAGAGGGTCTACTCAGTAACTACTCTGTACGTTTTATCACTTTGCTTTGGGGTACGCACCTCAGTAGTTAGTCAGGTATCACTTTGCCTTAGTGACCACAGGAGGGTAATCATGAAGTAATAAGACACTGCTTGGTAACTGTACCCCGTAGGATATTTCTATCTCTTTACTTTGGAGCACAAGAAGATTCATCTTGATCAGTAATTCATATGTAGTATTGGTAGACCAATATGTTTCTGGGATTTGTTTTTTTCACTTAACAAATGGCATTAACATAATGCTGATATAACGCAGCTTTTTTTATCCATTAAATCTGATAAAATACATCAATATTATATTTAATAACAGATGTGTTTTTCTCAGTGGTAGGTTCAGAGTCAGAGAAGGACTCGCGAAGGAAGTGGTCCTTATGTCGATTCACAGATATTTCTGAGCCAATTTATTCCTCCTGACGCTTTAATATAGAATCTTTCAAACTGTTCCCTTGTAACCCATCACTGTCTGCTCTGTAGTCCTTGCATTGACGTCATTATCCAACTCAGTTTTCATAAACTCGTTGACTGCCAGTTTGACCTTGAATCTCACTCCCTCCTCTGTAGCTACAGAGTTTTCAGGCTCCTCAGGAGCAGTGTTTTCTGCGGGAGAGAGGGACTACCTTTGCTGCAGACTTTGGGCATTGTAACTTGGCAGACCTTTAAAATGTACAGAAGCTATGACGCCCCAAGGCAAAGAGCAAACCCCCAACATCTTAACTTTAAAAAATACTTGGGAACAATAATGTAGGTCTGGGGCCCAATATAAAATCTATCTGCTTACTAAAGCTCATGTTAGAGAGGAACCCAAACCTGCAATTACTGCCATATCCTTATATCATGGACAATTAAGGAGCTGCATGCAAATGGTTTCACGCAGCCTTACCATTTATGTGGTTTACTGGACAAAATGCATTATAAAATAAAGGTACTTTACATCAACTTTTCTTTTGAAAGAAAGCATGCACGGATGATTTGGATTGAGCTCTCCTGCTGTTTGTCTTTAGTGTCAGGACACTTCCACCAGGACAAATCACGATCAACGATGTGGGAGATATATCCCTTATTGTAGTCGTAATGCAGATTATGTGGGCTGTAAAAATAAAGCAGTCCCTTGTTCACCCCATTTTAAAGGGAATAGCACAGTAATCATTGGTTGAGTGGGCTATAATTACACACTGCACCACCATAATAGATATTATTACTAAATATGTCCACTTGTTAAATGTTAATATGTTAAAGCAGATGTCTAAGTGTAAACAATAAGAGCGTATACGGCATTGGTTTGTTATGATACTGAAATCGATTGAACGGCGAAAAACTGGAAAGCAGCATTTCATAAATTATTTCCGATTTTTCATGAAGCGCCATCTTTGAAACATTATGGTATATGTCTTACGATTCATTTCGCAGCCTGAGCACATCCGTTTATCTAGAGCAGCCTGCTCTTCCACTGCTTTAGAATTGGTGAGAATTCGTGTTTAGTAAATCATGTATGAGAGACTGTTTGTGGTAAACAGAATCACAGTGGCTACACAGTTCTCCGAGCCCCCCTTGCCAAAGCACAATGAGCAAGCAGTATCTTTGCCTGAAGCCACGGTGCTTCACCCCAGCAAAAGCTCATATCTAATAGAGTCGAGTTATAATACATTGGGTGTCAGCTTTTATCTGCCTCCCCCTCCCTCTCCACCTCTTTATTTGGCTTTTGGTGCGCTTGAGAGCTTTGTATCCCATGGTTTAGATGGCCTGCACAATGGTAGCTGAGAAAACTGCAGTTTAACGGGCCACAGTGAACCCCCCCCCCCCCCCATCTCCCCCAAGTAATTGTTAAAGGACAATTGGAGAAACAGCAGCTGGTTTCTCAGGGAGAAGCGATACCTGAAGAGCTAGCAGTTGAGATAAATTGTCTGCACAAATTTACACCTCTGGGCATTTTTCATATGAGTTAGGCAGTGAGGACCAACTGCTCTGGTGAGCCGAAGGTCGGTGTGTGTCACCTCGCATGCCCCGGCACCGAGCAATCCATAAGTGGAGGAGAAGAGGCGGACTGTTTGCTGCACTTCGCTGTGCTGGCGAAGATTTATCATTCATATAAAAAGAGATGAATGACAACAACGGGCCATTTGTTTAGTGCTTTTGACAGAAGTAGCGTCTATTACCCTGCGTACAGATCTGCCCTCCTGGCCTCAGCTGGCTGTGGCTGTGTGGGTGGACCTACACACAAACTGCAGACGGGGAGGTTTGCCTCCAAAGATTTCTGCCAGAAAGCCTCTGCATGTGGTTAGTGTTGTGAAGGTGTCTACCTTAACCATGACCTTGACCACGAACCATAACCCTAAACAAAACATAAAGTAGCTTTAGTTTCTAAAATTTAACATTCTTTTGCTTAAAATAGAAGCTGGTGTCAGTTCTCCAGACATTACACAGACTATAAGCACCTTTATCTTGACTGAATCTTTTATTTCACTACATTTAAATTGACTATGTTGAAGTTGAAACCTTAAGGTTATGACTAGCAACCTGCAAACCACAAACGCAACTTTAAGAAAAATGACATCATAAGAAACTGCTTCCCTGCTTCCCACGAGCTCTGTGTCTGTGTTTAATTGCTAATGCATATTATACAGTCTTGGAATGAATATGTAATTGAATAGCGCAGCCTTGACAGCGGTAGCTTGTTGAAAGATGATAGTTTAAATAAAAAAACACAGCTCTGATGTTGGGGTGACTGTTGAGATTTTTAAATAAATATGCCTCTTGTAATTAAAGAGACAAGGTTTTTGGTGCTTTTCCACTCAGCCTCTTATGCTGCTATAACTGCTGCCATATAAGGAGCAAAGAACCCAGAAAATATTCACATTTAAGAAGCTGAAATAAGTGAATTTTGATTTTTTTTTCACAAAAACTACTTGAACTGATAAATCCATTATCAAAATTGTTGCAAACGTCTTTGTGAACATTGCGACTATTCTATCTGGTTAGTTTTGGTTCCACATTTGCAATTTAAGGAGCTCACTAAAGAATTTTTGTATGACATATGCAAGTCCTGTCCTCATCACGTACGTGGGCTGCATCTGCCCATCCTTGACATTGACTGGTTTGTGGAAAGGCGCGTGTCTGATGTTGGCTTGTTATCAATTAGTCCAGTCAAACTACTGCTGCTGCTGTTGCTAAAAAGAAGGAGACATAAAGGGTCCATTTTCATGTACGGCATATATGCAGTGCCGCCCCTCCAATTAGGCAGCAAGCTGTAAAGTAAGCTGGCGTCTGCAGAGGGAATAAAGCGTTCAATAAAGCACTGAAGTAACAGGCCATCTGGTGTTGCAAGGTTTACCAATACCACAAAAGAATTGCACCATTAATAAATGGTACAATACCCTAATGTTAGGAATGTCAGTGTTTTAATAGGAGCCGTATTTACTATGAGTTGTGTCGATGTGCTACAGCAGGGCAGTGTGTGTACAAAGCTCTGCTTCCACTCCCCTGCAGGCACAGTGGGCATGCCGTTTTTAGCTTTCATTGTGACAAGGTAAGGAGAGGTAAGGCTGCTGGTACAAGTGCTCCTGCCGCCTGCATGTAACAGAGGTTTTAAATCTATACACACACCAAGGGAGCCAACACATCCAACTTCCAAAGAAGCATCTCGTCGACACACATGCCGACTGAGACGGGTGAGTCAATGTGATAGATAACCGTGCCCGTGTCCCCAATTCCTCTAAAAGTTTTTTGGTTTTTTTGTGAACTGATCTTTTCTTCACCAGCGGAGTTTAATGCGGTAATTAAGGGTAATGATAACTGATTCATTCGTCTTGATCTTTTTAGCTCACTTACCTTTGTTGCAAACATCGATCTATATGCAAATGCAACAGTCGCACCGGCAACTTTGACTTTACCATGACTCGCAAGCTGCTAAAAATCAGCCATTCACAAGCATGCCGATCATCCACAATAGTTGTAAGTGCTAGTAATTGTAATATTGGCATATATGTATTAGTGTTGATTCAAATTATTAAATGCTTAATGATTTATATCTGGTTGCAAATATAAAGTTAACTATCAAAGAAACTACATAAACTCAATTATAGGGCACATAACTGCAGACCATGTAAAAATTTTAATAACACTGAACCGAACCAAACCTATTATCAATGTTATAAATGACAAGAAAAAAAAAATGAACAGCACTTAAACTACAATTTTATTTCCCATGACAACAAAAAACATAATTGACATTAACTGTAGGTCTGGAAGTTAATGGTGATGAAAGTCAAACTCAGGAGTATTAGTCTGCACACTACAGTGATGCACTAAAGTAGAGTTACAAATTATTCAACACTCCTCCTTGGTGGAGGTCTGCCCCCCACTGAGATCATTTTCTAGTTTTATCTTCGGCCAGATTGGATTCAAAAATGAGAGCAGGCTTGTGGTATTGTTTCAGTATTGGTATTGAGATATTTAGGCAGTTATCGTAGCAGAGTTGTAATTTAACAACAATAGTAAACTTCAGTTCTTCCAAGCAGTTTCAGTAACTAGTGTAAAGGGACATACATACATAGCATGCACATGCAGGAGAGGTTAACAGATATTGTTATATTGAGGCGGTGCAGTTACAGTCATCCAGATAAACAACATCATGCAGAGAGGGTATTTTATTTTTCTGAAATGTTATGCCTTTCTTAATGCACGTCGTTTAGTTTACACTAAGTAAAGAAGTAGAATAAAATGAATCATCTAGCCGTCCACCACTGGCCCCATCCAACTCCCCATCTCTCTACCTCTGCCCACATGGAGCCTGCCAGGAAATGGGCATGTTGTTTCATGCTCGAAGGTAAAATTTGATCTGTCCGTCAGAGGTCCAGTAATCCCTTAAGCCCCGTCTGTTTGCAAAGTCCAATTTAGCTGTCTCTTAATGTGATTAAATTGTGCTGATGACCCCCAGAGCAGTGGTGCAGCACCATATTTGAATGCAAATCCTCCACTGGATGTTTGTGGAAAAATAACAGGCCGTTATTTCATCCTGACTTTCTCTTCTCTTTCTTTTTTCACCCATGTGCGTAAAGCTCCTTTGACAAAGCCTGTTTGTGTTGTGTTGGCTCGATCCTCTCTCTTCCTCCCAGCGAAGGAAGATCATTGGAAAGCAACACTTGGTAAAGCCAACTCCATCACAGTGATTTTACACAACCCAAAGTACAATGTGCCCCCTGAAAACAAGGGGTACTCTGTCTCTTGAGCATAAGTATGTCAACATCCCTTGACTGGAATGTTAACGCAGTACAAGCTATGCTTTGCCCTCCTGCTCAGTGTTGGGATCACATAGCATCTGGCATGAGTATCCCAGCAACTATGATTGCAACTACTGTTCCGCATTCAGAGCTGCTTTCCTCTGTTCACCTCAGGGAGCAAGGAAACCTTACCTGGGGCCCCGGGGAGGGCTGGCAATGAATGGAAAAAAAAGGGAACAGACTATTTTCATGCATGGGTATCAGGTGCCTGCATCACTGTCTCTTCAGTCTCCTCCAGACCTGGGCCATGTCTATTGGATTTAAAATGGAGCCGCTCAGAGGCAAGTGCAAGGTCATGTGGTTTTCCATTAACATTAATGCCCAGGGTTATGCCATGGGAGCCTTGCAACATAATCTGTTTTCCCTGCCATCTGATCGTTCTGGCCAATGGCCTCTACTGTATTTGTCAATCTATACAAATAGATTTGACTTTTTCACATCGCCAGCTCCAGCAAAGAAGAGAAAAAGCAAAATAAATCGCCTCATATCTAACCTGTTGAAAAAAGTGTGCAAGAAAATCTGACTTGAACTTTTAATTTTATATCTATATAAATGTGTGTGTGTGTGTGTGTATGTGTGTGTGTGGTGCAGCCTCAAATCCCATTAAGGCAGAGCTGAGGCCCAGGAGTCACTTCAGGGAACTGTTGTTCACCGTCAAAAACTTCTAAACAGCTGATCTTGTGCCATCCAGAAAACTATGAAATAAGAAACAGAGATCTTAAGCAACCATGTGGTGTAAGATGAAGAGGAAGAAAAACAACAACAAAAAAACATATTCTGTGATCCTTCCTTAAACTCATGAGAGACGTAGATGCATCTTTTGAGCCACTGACGAGCAGACACGGTTAGGACGCCTGCTGAGCAGCAGAGCGTGGCTTGGCCATCCTGCTGATGGAGGGGGGGGGGGGGGGTCTCAGGTTGCCCTTTTCCATTCTGCCCTGCTGGGTAACATTAAAAACTCCAAAGGAAATGAAACAGAACAAGGCTGGAGCACCAGGTGGATCCAACAGTGCAGCTGATTTTTGTAAAAATTTCTTTGAAGACCCTAATCTCCGATGCTGCCTCTCTGCACTGTCAGTCTGTTTCTTCCTCTGCAGGAACCACAGCTGAGGCCCGATACACTCAATCTGTGGCTGTGAACGCAAAAACGGTTCGTCTTCAGGGAGACCGTTTCATGAACAGACTGTTGAAAAAAATTAGAGATATACTGCCCTAATAAATACCAACTTTACATCTGCGCTCTGGATTCCACTTCTCCGCCTGTATTTAATTGCTTTGGGCGACTGGCCGTGTCTATTTCAGGATGGAGGCCAAATCTAATGACAATACAAACTAGTAGTGATTTCAAAAAGACATCCGTGAAGATGTCACATCTGCTTCTGTGCTCTTTCCACCTCCCCCACTTGTACTGATTACATATCAGTTACAGTGTGTGCCTTTAATTGTGATTCGAAAAAATGCCAGCTGAGACACAGTTGGCAGGACACCTCTCCTGAACAATGCATGTATTGTGACCGTGCTCCGCTGTAATAATTATGAGCAGGTCGGCCTCAGCAGTACGCTGCCATGTAGCACCGATCAAACTCGGCACTTGGCTTGCCGTCACAGAGACATTGTCCTTGCTGTCGCTCTGTTGTCTGTCCAGCACTGGATTTTTCGGGCACGTCCGGGGAACGAGATGACTCCGCATGGGAGTGACGATTAATCAGGACTGGGCCGGTCATTAGAAACCGCTGAATATCATTAATCACTGGTGCCTTACACTCGTTGACATTTTATTATCTGGAATAGACCGTACGATTGTTCTGTAATTAGAACAGATAGGCTGATTGAAAAAAAAATAGTTATAGCTAAAGTTTATCTAATAATAATATTTCTATGTTCAACATCTTCGTAGTCGTCCCACAGCGGAACCCGGTGGGTTTAGACAGAATAATACAGTAACTGGAAGAAGGAGTAAGAAAAAACCTCCTCATCTCTCTGCAGGCGATGTCCAGTCCCTGAAGTCTCCTGCTAACCCTGGGAGTTTGTACGGCAGCCATGGTATCAACTCCAGTCATAATGTTTCACTAGATACTTCTTTACACCTGCTTAGACGTGAATTCTTTTTACAAGCAGTTCTATTTAATTCTCAACACAGGCAGCCTTGGATGGAATCACTCCACTTATTTATCTGCTTTGGCCTCTGTCGCCGATGTATCAGTTGTGATGTAACAGCTTTAATCTGAAAAGTTGTCGGAGATACCATCTACTCCTGTTTTTTTATTTTCAGCCTGACATAAAAGAATATCGTGAGGAATTCATTTCATCACCCAGTACCGACGCGTTGCATAAGCCGTATATTTTTTTTATGTCGTATGAGTCTGTTGATATCAGACGTCATGTTGCTGCCGGATCCTTTGTCTTCACCAGCAGAAAGCCTTGTCCTTAGTACTAACAAACGAAAAAAGCTTGTACGCTTCAGCTTTGCTGCCATCTTGCAGTAGGCTACAGAGGCTGCGGACGTCACACACAGACAGGAAGAGACATACAAAGAGAGGGTTGGAGGTTATATAACCACGCTTCTCACCGAGGAGACATCTTGCGGTTTCAAAGGTAACGCAGTGAAAAAGTGATGGTAAGACACTGAATATATTTTATCATACTGTTCTGTTATTATTATTATTCTGTTATTCTTTTTCTGGCAAAATTAATATCTGTACGTATAAGTTATATAACTACTTACCAACTCTATTGAGCTCCTTAAAAAAGAGTTTTATTCGTGCCTTTCGGTGTGCCACTTTTTTTAATTATCTGTCCATAGACACACGGCTTTCAGATTATAATACAAAATATAATAGCATTGGTCGCATAGTGTTTTTCTTTCTGGAACTACACTCTTCTGTGTAGTGTTTTTTACTGGAGCCTGATGTTTGTGCAGTAACACTGAGAAAAAGGTTTGCCTCTGACCATTATCTGTGTGACTTACAATACTGTACTGCCTTTCTCCACCCCTATTATGGTCATGGATTTTATTCTGACAGGGATTTCACGTGATTGTTCCCGGCGGACCAGCCCTGCCTTGGGAGCTGCGATCCGTCCCTGCAGACTGAAGCTGCATACCCATTATCAAATCAGACTTGAACCCATTCCCTGTCTGCAGTGGAGACATGTTGAATGGATATCATTGTGCACTGCTGATACTTCCATCACTGTAATCCCCCTACAAAGTGCAGGCACTCTTAGTGGAAGATGAAAAGAGTGGAGGAGAGAGTGGCCTATTCACCGTCTGTGTCACTGCAGAGGGCACAAGGAGGGAAGTCGCTGGCCCGAGCCGGCGACTCCTCGGCTCTCCCCCAGCCAGAAAAGAACAAAAGATTAAGCCCTCATGCTATCCAGAGTGATAACAAGCTGTCAACTCCTAAAATGTAATCTGCTGACTCTGGGAGGAAGTGCTGGTGTCAGTGGAGTGGGCTGCCAGCTGATGCTTATCTCCTGAATGGCATGCCATTGACGGAGAGCGCCGTGGCCCTGCATGGCACACACACAAAAGCAACCTCTGTCTGTGACCAAACAAAGAGGTCTGCACGGGCAAAGGCATCCATACTGGGGCAATTTGCGACATATTTATATACATATATCCCCTCCAGACCTCGTCACTCTCTCTGATGTGAGTCACAATGAAAAGGTGATGGGACTGATAAATGGCATGAATAGTAGCCAATAGACGGGGGATAATAAGGCATTGCCCCGGACAATGCCGACAAGTGATGGGAGGCTCCCCTCTGTCGGCTTGTCTCTCGAGCCCTTCCACTCCGTCTGGGCCACAGATTGTTAAATGTAAAAAGCCATATTGCTGCCAACACCGAGTCCTAATGCACGCTCCAGTGGGTAGTGAGGCTGCGGTATGGGAGCTGTCACCAGGCTGTAGCCAGTAAATCAATCTAACCACCATCCAGCCTTTTAACAAGGGAATTGCCATACAGCTAATTGCCCGAACCCACTGTATCTCTTTGTCGCTCATAAACCCTATGCCCTGCCCCCCTCCACACCACTCTCCTTGTTTCCCCCATACGTTACTACTCCGAAAACTGATTTTAAATGACTTGTTGGAGCTGCCAGATGGCTAATAAAACATGCAGGAGCATATATGACCATATTAGCTATTAATATTGACAAGCCAATGCTTTTTCTTTTAGTTTTTTTTGTCGGATTTGCATGGTTGTTGTGTCTGTTCTATGGGTGAAGAATCTAATTTTCTGGTCCATACATAAAGGCACTTACAATCTCAGTGGTAATGGCAGCGAGAGGGAGTTAGTCACACATGGAGCTATTTCAGGCTGTTTACAATTAGATTTCAGACCAGGGGCAGAGGATTTTTCCCTTGTGGACTTGGAGCTATTGATCCTGAAACGCAAGTCATATGATATGAAAGATACTCTTAGTTGTTTTCCGTACAGCTGGATGGAAGAGAAATGACTCTGACCTGTTGCTATTTTGGATACCTTGGAGCCAGGCCGGTTTGATGGTGTCTGGTACCCCAAAGTGTTGACTGATAGTGGTCCAGTGACCAAGACGACAGAATTAAATCTTGAACATTTTCCCAAAAGCCAGTTGATGTATGAGAAAATGACTATAGTATGACCACAGTACAAGTACAGATTATGTATAATAGGTTGAGATGTGTCTGGAAAAAATAAGCAGTCTGGGTACAGCCATGCCAACAGCTGTGTGGGACTACGCTGAATGCTAATGTGTGTTTGCTGATGTGCTCAAAATAACGATGCTGACATGTTGATGGTAAACAGGTCTAATGCATCATTTTAATGGGATTACCAAGTCAAAGCAAAGTCTGGGACATTTTGTTGAATTTTAGGCCAGCTGTTGGCACGATATTGAAGATCAGGGGCTAGGCAGTGTTGTAATTCATTCTCTGTTTACCAGGGGTGTCTGTACTAAATTTCATGGCTTGTCCATAGCCTTGAAAAAAGTTCAATAACTATATATTATATAGTTACCTGCATTACTGGTGGTGCAGTGGAAAAATCCTAATGATTCAGCTTCTGGAGACCTCGAATGTCTGCCCCCGATTTAATTGTAATCCGTCCAATACTTAAAGCGTGTAAAGTGTGTAATTTTTGTACTTTTCTGGCAGCATCTGGTGTAAAAGTTGCAAAAAACACAACCAACTGAGCATCTGACAGGGGACACTTTAGGACCTCCCGAGTCGCAGTGGAACCGGAATGGAACACAACACGACATAGCAAGGTGCATGGCGATTTACACAGAGGTTGGGTCCCCCTAAAGTAACTATATTTAACTCATTCAAAGTTGACAAAAACATTGTTTCTTTGTTGCAAGTTATTATACATATATGAACACACAACTAGGGACAATATATTCAATATTGTGAATACGTTCTTCTAAATATTACACACTGTATCTTTAACTTCCCCAGATCAAAAGTCCAAAAAGCATCAGGAAACAGAACAACTTAGATTTGGTTGTGGTCTAGTGTTATTCTCTACATTGAGGACATTCTAATCAATTAAGACATTTTATTGGGTTACAATAAATTAATATGAACTGCAGTATGGTCAGTGGCTCCAAGTTGTATTAAAATGTACTGCCAAAGTACTATTGATAACCGTTATCTTCCGATGTAAACCAGAAACCACTTTGGCTGAACCTATGAGCTTGGCTTTGGACAAAGAAAAAAGTCAATTTCCTGGCTTGGGGCTGGAAATGATTGTGTCTGTGCCAGTGGCTGATGCAAGTGAAACCAGTGGGACAAAGAAGGGAAATGATGTCGACTGAAGATCCCGCTTCATGTGTCTTGGAGTAGATTGACAGTGCAGGGGGACATGCTGAAGAAGACAGTCTGATTTCAGTCTTCCAGTTTGTATCCCTGGAAAATGTGGGAAATGTAGTAACACTCTCTGTAACAAGCCCTGCAGAGTTGCTCTTAAATCCCTATCGCTCCAGACTGTGTTTGTACTGGACAGATGTGGGATTGTTAAGCTCTACATAATAATTAGCTTGTGTCTGGCTGAAATACAGCAACTTTAAGATGGTGGGTAAACATAAAGACAATTTAGGGGGTGCCAATAACAGATATATCTCCCCTGTGTGATGTTTGTGAACAGCCACAGGAGATGATAAATTCTTACGCCTGATACATTACAGAGTAATGCTTTAATGTAGAATAAAATGACAAGTGGTATACAGACTGGGGGTCTTAACACCACTGCAACATGTATTATGCATTATCAGAGTGTTTCTTTCATTCAGAGTACATGCAGAGTACATAACAGAGCTGTCTCCCATAAATGTATTCAGGTGCAACTTTGCAATCAGGTAACATGTTTACTTGGGTTATATATACACATTTTTTTCATTTTTTGATTTTCCTTTTAAGCCTCACATTCTTGGACCTTTTAACAAAGCTTTCATAGAAAATTGAAAAGCTTTCAGGCAGCTGCCACGCAGTTTGCAGTCCGTTTCTCAGAGTCAGGAGCATTTTTCCTTATTGTGTTTTACTCTATTATACTGAGACCATAACTGGTATAGGCCATTAAATTACATCAAGACAAATAGAGCTGTTCAGAACCCTTTTCCAATTTTCTCTGAGGTTGGCATGAAAGGGAATTAGACATAGATCCTCTTATATTTATTTCCTGATTTAGCAGTAAGTCTTTGAGGCATTCTGTCTGCTTGTACCATAAAACACAGCACTGCTCTTTTTATGAGAACCGACTTTGGTGAAGCAAAGGCCAAAGGACTTAACCTCCATATCAACAGTAAGACTGTGTTCCCTTTGCAATGCTGTACCACAGTTGGGGGGATTTAGCCCACCTCCACCGGAATTGATACACTCAACCTATTGTAACGTACTGCAAGTCTCCCCGGCCCCCTGGCTCATTGGTATCTTCAGACAGTCACGGCACAGAAAATTGGACCCGCACCTCTGACGCCCCTGTCTATTGATTATGAATCAGCCTATATTTCATGACAGCACATTTCCTTATTTTTCTGCCAACTCTATTGTGGGTGTTTATGTGCAAAGAGGATTCCGGAGGATCCATACAAAATGGTAGGAGCGCTGTTAAGAAATAAGCCCACTTCAATGGAGGGATTTGCAGAGCCCACTCAGAGGTAGGAGGGAGCCTTTCAAAGCCGCCCTTTTTTTTCCAAGGCTGTTTACTGCACTGTGCTCTGCACAGTGACTGGCATCACTCAGCCTGTTCCCCTCTGCCTGCAGCCTTCACAGCCAACACCACATTCAAATACTTAAGGCACCACCAAAGACCTGTCGAAGCCTGCTGTGTCTTTTTATTGTTGCTTATTGCCTGAAAGAAAAAACAATAAAAGCTAAAAGCTCCTTGGACAAAACTCTTTATTTCTTACTAATAAGACTTTTTTTTTCTAATAATGTTAAAAAAGTCAATACTGCTTCTACCCGCAGTGTGAAATAATTGCCTTCTTTTCAGTTTCTCCTGTTGTTTTCTTTATTTGGCAATGTGGAAATTAAAAATTCTGCTTAAGGATCAATGTTGGCTTAAGCCTGACAAATACGTGCCCGGCACTGTCTGCCCCATCGTAGTGAGACTGACCCCTAAATGGCAATTCTATCAATTCAGTGTCAATCCTCCTCCGAGCAGAGGCACAGAGGGAAGTGAGGCAGCATTAATTATGAGTCTTCAAGCTCCAAGGGACAGTTAATCTTTGTCATTTTGCTCCTGGAGACATTTGGATCTGCCACCGAGATTGGAGCCAGGTCACAGCTCCTGACCCTTAACTAAGAATAAGAATTCCGCTCACGTGTATGGAAGAAACCGATTCCTCGTCGTCTTTTTTTTTAAACTCACATCCCCTCCAGGCTGCTTCAGTTCGTGCCGAAATGTCTGCTCTGACTGAAAAGTTTCCCTGATTGAGAGGAAAGAAGTTGGAAATCAGTTGATGACCTTTTGGACCGATATTTTATCTAAATAGTGCTGCGAAACGGAGACGTCTTGCAGTAGCTGTATCGCTAGATTTTATCTATGACTATACAAAACCCTTCAGGATGCGTTTATAACTATTTGTGTAGATTTCTTATTTCTTTTATGGGTTTAACTGTTTGTTCTATTCTATTATTTGACATGACATATATTTTGCTTTGTGAAAATCATAACTTTTTAAGAGAAATTTTAGTTTTTTTCATCTCCATTATGATAATTATTGTCTATCAACCCTTATCTATACAATAAGTCTCTCCTTCCTTCTTAATGATGCCATAGTAACACACAGTGGCGAGTGGGGTCCATCGTAGCTCAGGTGTAGAGGGCTGATTAATTCTCGCAGGCGAACCAGGCAACAAAGCACCTCGGGAAAAAAAAAACAGTGTGGACTCATTTTGACAGAACTGGGGCATCGCCTCAATGATACCTTCTCAGTGCCCTCTTGTGTGTGTTTAATATCTTCAAAACAGGACATGTTTCGCTGCAATAAAACTGATGAGGATACTAAATACATGCTCTGGTTTTGCGTGCGAAGTCCGGCTATTCAAATGAGGCAGGCTCTCGTGGGCGCCTGCGTTCGTTGTCTGAGGACACAAACTCTGCATTAACAGCCTAAGCTGCACTGCAGTATGCGGGGTCACGGGCACAGGTGTAGGAAATAGAAAGAGGAAAATTTCCGACCTGCCTAAGCTTTTAATTCTGTAAATGCCTTCACACGGGTTATATTCAAATGCAAGCCCTGTTTGCCTTTCATCTGCTCCCCACCACGTGCTCAGTCTTTTGCCGTTACAACCGCAGCTCCAAGATGTTGAATAGCTCCCTCAAGAGAATATGCCACCCTAGCTGACAGGCAGAGGGGAGAAGGAGGCTCTGACTCGAGCTGCTATCACGATTAATGAGGCTTCTGCTTTCAGTGTCAGTTTGAGGCCGTCACTGCATGGAGACGCGCGTGGGATGTCGGAGGAAAGAGACCTGCCGTGCAGCGTCTCCTGGTTTGAGCGGTCCCTCTCATCTTGGAAACCGGGAGACGTGGTGGGGAGGCAGGCAGATCCTGATGTCGGGAGGGCGTAGGTGCAGGTGTGTGCGTGTTTTTGTGTGTGTGTGTGTGTGTGTGTGTGTCTTTGTGTCGGAACAAGTGGAATGCGTTGGCTGTGCTAAGTTCAAAGACATCATCAGCTTCATTTCTGGCATCGGAGCTACTCTGCTCAGGAAAACCCCAACAGCTGCTCCATCTGGACACCCTGCTACTGCCACCATCATCTCCACGGCAACGCTTCAGGAGGAGCGCATAGTGTGCATACTACCATGCTGGCAAATGTCAATGACACATGATGGATGACTACGTCGACGGACTGGAATCCAGTGCTATTGTTGCAGTGATGCATTGTCCAACTACTAAGAAGTGTTCTAATTATGAGCTATTCTAATGCTCATACTTGTATCACTTATTTATTATTGATAGATTACAGTAGTTTCCCCTGTAATGGATTCGCAAAAGCTTCAATACCGGGTATTCTAAATGCAGTATCTGTCACTGCACTGAAATGTACAGAATAGAATAGAATAGATCTTTATGGCATTGTATTATGATGACAAAAAAGTTTAGAAACCCTCAAGATTGACAATAGGAATAGTAAAATATCAAATATCAAGATAAGTAAACACAATGAGGGGGTAATATATACACAAGTGAGTACAACAGTAAGTGTGTGTGTGTGTGTGTGTATGTGTGGGGGGGGGTGTTATTGCACTTCCAGTTCTCAGGGTGGGTGGTGGTTTATTGCACTCTAGTCTGTACGGAGAGTAACAGCTGCTATAGACAGGAAAGTATTAAGATACAGGAACCACGAGAGAAACAAATAATTAATAGTGCTAAATGTTGAGTGACAGTAAACACTGTCTTTTGTTTATGCTAATATATTTTGCTTGTATTTATTATTTACAGAATACAGTGTTTCCATCATCATACTGAGCCGGTTGCAACACATTTTTTGATAGTCAAACAGCATATGTTTGCAGGCATGATCAAATAACAGAAAACGTGCCCGTACATACAGTATAAATCATCTCTATAACATTTTAATTTGCAACTACCAACTGCAATGCATGTAGAATGGTAACAAACAGGTATCGCAGCATGTGAGAAGGTGCTTGAGATATTGTTATAATAGCGGATGCTGCAGTCAGAGTGGATCAGAACCGCTCTTCAATCCAGTGCCATCCCGGTGGGATTTCTTAGAAACGTGATGTAAGAACAAAACAACGACTGCTTATCACCAACGGAGTCACCTGATTGAAGACGAACATGTATTAAATCATAACTTGTAATATCACGGCCTAACTGGATGTGAGCCCATGGTATTCGCCTTTAACAGAAATAGTTTAAGCATGGGCGAGGAAATGGCACATTTCTTCCCTTGTGTCTTTTTTTCCCCCCTGACTCCCAACTGATGGAATCATATTCACACTTTGTTATTCATGAATTTTTTCCTTTTATTGCAACTTAAATTATTCTTCTCACTACACTGGGAATACGATCTAAGCAGACACACACACAAACACACACACAAACACACACACACAGAGAAACAAAATGATAAACATTGTTTTTTGAATATGCGGATCTTATGGCTCAGTGCATTCAAGAAAAATGGCTCTGCAGAAAAAGAAAAAAGATGCTGCTAGATGCTATTATAGATTGTCCAATTTGTTTGTGCTAATATTTGGTGAGGATCTGTCAATAAAGAGTCGGGCTCTTTCCTGGACAGCAGTACATTTGGAGTGGGTTTCGGAGAGCGGGATTTATTTGGCTCCTTTACTGCACAGCAACTGTCGTGTTTGGAGCGACTATGTGCCAATCACCACATCAGAGAGATGATTACCACGTCCAAATTTGAACAGCCGATTATGCAGGCTTTACTGTTGACACTCTCTTAAACAGAGAGGGCACCGCTGTTCCGTAATACAGGTGACGACCATGGGATACAATATGCAAAAGAGCCCTGTATTCTCAGACTAATCACCTTGAGGAGGTAAATTACTGTAAGTAATGACCCCATTTCTTCTAAAATTTAAGGTAAATCCACCGTCGCCGTCCCAGTTTTCGAGAATAAATGGTGTTTGAATGAGAAATTTTCTTTTGCGAGATACTACATCATGCATTTTCAAGAAAATGAGACCAAAGGTCCTATTAATTCAAAAAAAAAAAATACAAATTACAAATTCCTTGTGGTGCACTATAATTGCAGTCTTTTTTTTGTTTTCTTCCCAAAGTCACTTGATGAATGTGGTGCTACAAAAAGAATAGCTCAGAATTAATCAAGGCAAAATATGTCAAATATATTTCATCACCTCACTCGGGTGCCTATGAACAATACACCACTTTATATCATTGAACCCCACCTCGGATCATTTGTCACCATCCGCGGGGAGACAAAGTTAGCTGCAACAGAGGATTAATCTATTGGTTCTGTCTGCCTCCTCTGTTTCACTGAGACGCCAAAACCTGAATACCTGGAGAAACATCTTTCACTTGCTCTTGTCGACGTTTTAGCCCACGGATGATGCTGTGTTCGATAAGTCACCGCCCGTGGAGCACATTGGGCTGATACCGCATTAGAACATTGTTATTTTTCCCCAGCAACGAGCGGTTTGGCAAATTAGTGTTTAATTTCCAGTGATTATATCAATTACCATGCAGCAACTCACGATGTGATCATTTTGGATAACCTAATTAAACGTTCAATAAAAGCTCATAATGCAATAACCTGCATATAATTCAGTTCAAACACAGCTTGCATATTGCATCTATATACACAATGTGTGGCGCTTTATCTTAAATGTTACTTAGGAATGGTGTGATGAAAGAACAATCCCCCTCACCGAATCAATAAACGAAACAACATTAAATGTGCATTTTAAGTGGATTAAAGAAAACATGCATGATGCTGTTCTTTTTCTCCTAAATCTCAAATGTTAAATGATCATAAAATAGCATTTCCTTCATATTTAGTCACGGTCCTTTACACTGACACTGGCACGCACACACTATCCTATCTTACATACGGCGAGTGTCTTCTCTGACACAGTGTTCCTTCCTGGCAGGGGATGCAGGCACTTCTCCTTTTTTTTTTTTGTAGATGGCACCGGCCAAAGTCTCGGGTCTCTCTCCAGCGTCATGTTCCCGCTCGTCTCCTCTGTCCTCTTATCTCATGTAACAGCTCTCTGTCGGCACTCGGCGGTCCAAGTAAGGAATCTCTCTTTGTCTGAGTGTCAGTCCTCCAGATTGAACCAGGATCAAATCTTATCAACACTCTCTCTTTTTTTTTCTTTTTTTATATTGGACTCTTACCAAGATAAAATAGCCTGTAACCATAAAAAAAACCCCATAATTGTCTCAATCTGTGCGGGTCGGTGAGAGATGTAACGCAGAGCGAGCATGAGGAGTGGGTGAGGCCTCCCTGTGTAGCCAAGCTCATCCGATGAGCCGTCTCAGTGTGATTTGGCCTCATGGTCCGTCTCTCGCTCTCTGGTCCGCCTGCTCCGCAGGGCCAGAGGGGTCAGCGGGCTCAATAGCCCCCTCTTTAATTACTCACCTCATTAACACACAGCTCCTCTCACTCTATTGCTGCTCGATGGACACTCACCGGCAACTGCAACAGGCCTCTCATAACACAGCCCGATCGATTGGGCTCGCTCCTGTCACAGCTGATAACATTACCGGCACGATCAAAACACACGACTGGGACGGAAACGCAGGACATGTCAAGATGGGATCGAAGTCATTTGTTACTAACACAGCGACACCGTGATATCTGCTTCTCATTTTGGACAAATACAATATATACACATTACCTGTCCCAAAGGAGTGACGTGACAGATCAGAGATTTGTGAAATATTTAGAAATAAAAGAAATAAATTCCGTGGTGTGTGTATATATATATAATGTTTCTTTTCATTGGCATCTGCACCCGGTGTCTTTGACACATATGCAATCAAAGAATCAGACTGAGTGGAAAGCAGAAAGCACATTCACACTGATTCTTTGGAAAAAATGACCAAAGCAGCCGAACCCTGGCAATCCTGATGTGGCAGATTAAAATAAGTTTTGAATAATGCATAGACGCAAACCTCTTTCAGGAGTCAGCAGCCTCTCTGCTGACCAGTGATAAATCACGCCCGCATTATCAGCCCTGCAAAAGTTAAGAGGACAATAAGTAAGGTGGCACGGAGACAATGATGAATACTCTTCCCCTCCATGCGAGATGGGGGGATTTTTGGATCCGCTTTGCTCTGACTTGACATTTATACTATCGATTCTCTTTCTTTTGTCCCGCTTTGGCGGAGGATTCTAATTGGATCCTATCTTTGCCTGATTTGTACCTTATGGGTGGTTCGTGTAGCATATGAATGAAGGTCTTTTTATCTTGTGGTGGAATGTACAGTTCTGCAATTTATATCCGCCATTGCAATCCAAAGGCTTATGTTTCTGCCTCTCAAAGGTCTTTTGTTTGTCTCTAATCTTTGTTGGGGAAGCAAACTCTCTCTTACAAACGTAACACAAGAGGACCGCATCTATGAACTCGGATGAATGCGGTGCATTGTGGATCTGGACAAAGGGGCAGATTCAGGATTTATTTTTTTTTCACGTTCTTTAACATCGCAAGACCGTTTGTCACCCTTTCCCCAGGGAAGCAGGCATATAAATCCAAATCTGCATCTAGCAAATTTAAATCCGGGACTGTTGGGCTTTGTCAGAGGTATGTGCGCTACTTAATGCCATTCTGTTTTCCCGATGAAATCTTTTTAAAAAAAAGGCTATAATTTGTTAACCATTATGCCTACATGTCTATATCTTTTACTCAGTTTCACAATTTTTATTCTCATTGTAAAAAAAAGAAAAAAAAAAGCCTTGCTTTGCCAAGAGAGGGCTTGCTACTAAATTTCTGGATCATTTGTCTCATCCAAAAAGTGTCTCGATATGATGTAGAGTCACGTTAACCCCAACACTGTCTAAATCTGGCCCAGAGGCTATAGGGGGGAATTGTAGCATCTATTTGGCACAGAGGCATCTAATATAGTGACATATCACTTCCAGTCAGTTTGTTCCATTTATTTGACTCCTCTCTCTGGAAAGAACCTTTTGGTGTTTGAGGCCTGGAGTTATTGCAGCCATTTGTTTGCCGGAGAGCGGCTTTATCGAAAGAGCAGCTCCAGAATATGTTTTCTGAATACGACAGGCTGCCTCAATTCTCTCTTCCACTCCGTCGGAGGCTTGACATGATTAATATTGCCACAGACGTACAGTATTAATGAAAGTCTATTTTTAAACCCTAGACAAAAGAAGAGCTTTTGCTTGTCCAAAAATAAATTGAGAGCTTCAGCTTTGTGGGATCATATTAAACAAGGGGAGTTTGTACATGATTATTTTGTGTCATACTGTATGCACTACTTCCTGAACAGGCAGTTTTCGTAGGTCTATTTTTAAAAGCTGTAGGTGTGAGACAGTATGGGTGCGTCAGTGTTTGTTTTGCTCTGATTCTTTATTGTTAATGCTTCGCATATGCACTGACACATCACATTCGTCAGCAATAACTTTTAATGCCTACAGTATTCGCTTTTTGCATTAACGCCTTTACCTGCAATATATATTTATAATATTTTTTCCAGACAACTATCATTAAATCTCCGGCACATTTATTTTATATTCCTTAGCACAAGAAAAACATGTAATTATGATTTTGATTCACGCTGTCTGCCGAGACACGGCAGTGTCTTCTGAGCCCCTATGAAAAGGAAACACACAGACATTCATTAATTACCATCCTGCTGTCTCGGTTCCCTCCCGCAGTTGTTGTTGAAAAAGTGTTAATCATTGTGTGAGCCCTCAGAAGTAAAACTGTATGTGTGTGTGTGTGTGTGTGTGTGTGTCTGTGTGTGTGTGCGGGAGAGTGTGATCCTTTTACTGTATTCGTTATATGCTAACCAACCCAGCACATACTTTTTGCAATGTACAACTTTAATTTTGAGAAATATAAGAGAAATACAAAGAAAAAGTGTTCTCCCTTCAGGAAAACTACAGACATTGTCAGTTGAGATCTACAGTTTGGGAGTATAACAGATATTTATTGCAGTGTGAACACTGTATGCCCATAAATGTCCTATATATAAATAGAGTACAGTCCAAACAACTGTTTGAGAACAACAATCTTTTGGTTTGTGAGCTATCATCCTTGCTCTGTGAAGCATTGCAAATTTACGTTATAGTTATTTACAGTATATCTTCTTTTTTTCATCCATTTGATGCTGTGGGAAAGCAGGGAAGGTAAGAACTAGTTTTTTGGAACTATTGGTATTTTTTAGAGGAATAGTTGCAAGGCAACAAAGTGAAAACAAAATTTAGTATGAAACTGTTAATTTACATATTTTTTTAATTTTCATCTTGTTAATTGCTTTACAGTGTAAAATGTTGTGCCTTCATCTCTTTTTTGCCAGTCTACACCTCACAGATGAAATGTAAAAAACATACATTTACATTTTTGAATTATGAACATTTTCAGGATTATGCAGACATCAATGGTACAGTGTAAGAGAAAGCAGACACATTATTCAACTTGACATGCCCTAAACAGACCGTTCATCAGTTCTCTTAACCGGGGCCATGAGTGGCACCCGTCAGTGTGACATCTGTCACTCAACTTTACACATCATCACGGTCATCACTGTCATCGCTTGTCATGATGTCCGTGGTCTGTAGTCTTGACAGGAAGCACATTTGAAAAAGCAAGTTCATACTTTTACATAGACAGTGTGAACAATCTGTGTCTTTATTTGATGGAGAAAAAAAAATGGATGCAGTTGAATCAGGAAGACGGAGACGGTGGATGTCTTGGGCAAATGTATTTGTTATGAGAGCTCGATATTGTGGAGACTTCTGGCAGATCAACAGGGTGGTCAGTGAATGGCGTCCGGAGATAATCATCACATTTATATATCACATATATGGCAGTGGTAATCCGACATCATTTGGGCCAGTGAGCCCAATCACAGAACATGCACACACCGCGCTCTTATACACACAGGCACACGGGGGGGACAGTAAGGACACAGTCAGGACAAGGAAAAATTAAGGCTTTTTTTGATGAGACACCGGCCCACAAATGTGAGAGCCTGCCTGGGAGGTCCCTGTGGCCAGTCCGACACAGTCCGAAACACATACCCATGTCTCTACCAGTCAGCAGAGGCCTGGGACGCTAAGCACGCAGGGTTTGCTGCGCTGCCGCCCGTTCATGTGTGTTCTTCGTAACACGCCCCGTTTACTGGCAGTGCTTAGTCAAAATAACCGCTCTATTACCACAATGTGTTCTTAGCCATCAGGCAGGGAGAAGTGCTTTAAATTCATTACACGCTGAGAGTGAGCAGGCAGAGGCACTTTGGGGTGTCTACGTGTCAAATGGGAAAACATTTACACGCAGAGGGAACTGAAATGTAAAAAGTTACAGATTGCGCGGTGTATAAATGACAGTGGGTGGGGACAATACGTTTTCATTGCCCGCACCAAACGAGAGCCAAAGAACCAAAATGCACACAACCACAGGACTTTCACATGAGGGACTGCTGACTGCTGTTCGTTTCCCATGTGAAACCAATTGTCACCATTGTTGTTTCTTTCATCCATGACTCCTCCACGACCTTACCTGAATATTCATCATTGTAACCATGACAACAAGGCTTCTTCATCCATAGAGATCTACCAAAACCACAATCTTTTCCGGGAACTAGGTTCGTGCCTGAACCTCTAATCACCGTTAACACAGTTTTGTGATTTTTACCATGTCAATGGAGATTCTATATGTTTTTTCTGCTGGCACGCCACAAATCCTTTGTCTTCTAAGGTTTTTCCCAGCGTTAGTGTTCATGAAACTACCCAGGAAGAACTTGATTAAATCATTCAATCATTGCATTATCTTTGGGAGCCTGAGCTGCTCCAAGCTTTGTGATCACCCTCTCCTGAAAACACATTCCTGTCCTCATATTGTGCTGTGACAGATAGATGAGCCTTGAGCAGTTCATGATCTCTGAGGTCACGCCTTCTCAATGAGCATCAGTCACCTATGGTGGGCAGTACAGAAAGTGGGTGAAGCGAGGAAGGATATATAGCAATTTTAAAAATCACATTTGTTTAACGAGCCCTGCGTTTCCACGGGCGGCATGAGGGAGCACGTTGGAATAAATGAATATCCGCGTAGTTGAAGAGCTCCTGTTCTGTGGGAAAGTTCCCCGGTTCGGGCACATGGCACCTCCAGTTATGGAGGAGCAAGAGGGAGAGAGTCATAATGAAGAGTCTTCCTCTGCATCAGGGCGGGTCAGCAGTTTAGATTAGCATTTTAATAAGAGGAGCAGAGGGAGAGCACAGCAGGATGACCTGTCAGGTGACATCGGGTGTATGTAAATGATTAATTACAGTATCTGGAATGCAGTGGGATCATTCGCTTGTTAAGTGAATGAAGTGCCTTCCAAAATGCAATTCCGGGATTGATACTATTGCCCTCTATCACAGCTTTTGCCCAGTCATCCACCAAGTGGAATGTGATGATAATTAAAGCGGAATTAATGAGATTTCTCAAGGTAATATTTAAGAACATTGTCCGGTGAAGATTGCAATTAGAGCATGTTGTAGAGTCACGAGCGCTTGTTAGGGTTGAAGGGAGATTTTCTTTGTTTCATTGCTCTCAATGAAATCTTCATTATACAAAGCCTGGCGTCATCTTCTAATCAGAGGTTTGGTTTGCAAAAAAAAAGGAAAAGAAAAAACTCAATAACTTTAATCATTAGCAAACTCTGTGAAGTTACGCACAAATTACTGTAAACAGACCTTAATATGCTAAAATACGCATCCCATACTCATGTTCCACTTCTTCAACAGAAAGTCAACTTGACGCGACAGGAGGCTTAAAATATGTGGACCATTTAATTACATAAATTTGGAAATTAGTGCTGCCTTAAGATGAACCCTTGATCCAGATTTGCATAACATTTTTGTCATATGAGTGTCACTTGTGTGTGTGTGTGTGTGTGTGTGTGTGTGTGTGTGTGTGTGTGTGTGTGTGTGTGTGTGTGTGTGTGTGTGTGTGTGTTTGTGTGTGTGTGGGTGGGGGGGTGAATCACTCATAAATCCTATGAAATGAGTAACTGTCTGCAAGAGGTGAACACAGGTTAGGAGAAGTTAACCATATTTCCTGTTTGTGACTCGTGGAGCGAAAAGTGCAACACGACTCTTTGGCAAGGCGATGAAAACTAATTTGTGTGAAAGAGTAGACATGCACTCCATGAAATTGCCCAAGCAGACCTTGTGCTCAGCCACTGCATTTCTTAACCCTCTTTCCTCGGAGCCTTTTTAAAAATTATCTCAGAGACTGTTTGTTTTAATGTCGACCGCGACTGGAGTTAACTTTGTGAAAGCCGCACTTAAAATGTGATGTGAGTCACAGATCTGACTCACGGAGCCAAGGTGAGCTGCGTCAATCGACAGCATGGGGATGGATGACTCCATATGTGATTTTTTGCTTCCCCCTCGGAGATGATCTATGGGAAAGTGTGTGGCAGGCTGGGTTGGAGAGAATGTAAAGGATTTTGTAATGGTGGTGCAGGGGTCTGGAAAACGCATCTTCTCAGTGTCGTGGCAGGTCTGCTCGCCAGATGTTCCCCAGATAGAGCGTGTCGCCCAGTGGAGAACTTCACGGCATGGCCTGAAGCGGGGCGTTCTCCTTCCACAAGCTGTGGTTTTAAAGTGTTTATTGTAGGGAATAGAGTGGGACAGACTCGAACAGATAGACTAACAGATTGTTCAAGCAGCTTTTAACAATTTATGTGGTGGTTTTATAGACCGCTGACCTCTAGCATTATGTACACGGCTGCTAGAGGTCAGCGGTGGACCTGGTACAGTAGGACCAGGTCAGGCCAGGGAGGAGTCGCATCGTAGATGTAACCATGCAGTAAGGTCTTTCTGATGAAATCTACACCACGTGTGTCACGTCCATGTGGACACAAGGATAACTTCATTCTTTTATGTTTAGGTAAATATATGTACATATATATTTATCTCTAAGCTCATTCACAGCTGAAACACTTTTTTTTTTTTTCCCCGGCAGAAAACTACATCAAATCCCCAGTAATACATGACAAACATAAAATCTTTTATTGTTGTAACTCTCCGCACTGGTTAGCAACTCACTCCATTTTTAGCAATGCAGCAATTGTAGGAGTGCATTCCGATGAACACTAATTATTTACCAAGGTGCTGCTGCTAAATTACAAGACCATCTCAGTTTGAGATCATGTTTTTGTCTTTTTTTTTTCTCTACAGCCAATTACGTCTGCCCGCGTGGAAAAAACAATCTCATGCAATTCAAGGCCAGCGTAGCAAAACCTTGAGCAAAGCTCAGGCTGCTGGTGGATACATATAATTACCACCCAGAGACTGTGCTTAGTGGATCATGGCATCCAAAACACCGCCTGCCCTGTGCTTTCTTAATTACTCTAATTATACTGCTGAGTCTTTGTGGTGCTCTACCTTTGATTATTTCCAATCACTAAGAAGTAAGTGGGAAACAGACACACACGCACACACACACACACACACACACACACACACACACACACATACACCCAAAAGATTGAATCAAAGCTCTGAAAACACAACATGGGAAGCTCTTATTGTAACCTCTTTCCCAATACACACTGTACAATGCGCCTGCTGTTTACCAATGCTCAATGTGGCTTCCTTGTGCTTTTGTCCTTGGATCTCATAATAAATTAAAAGCATTAGTCACATGTGGAATGTGACCAACAATTGTATGTTGAAGCCAACAACAAATTGCCTAGCCGCGGCAACAAAATCACTCATTTTTTATCATCTTTTCTAAGTGGTCACTGCTCTAACAGAGCTGTGTTTGCCCATCAGAGAAGGTGCCGAACAAGGTGACGTGTTTCAGGCGTGACAGCTGATTTACTCAGGGTTGGCCGGTTTTTATTTCATCACATAAAAGAAGAGGGAAAACCTTCAAACTCTGAAGTTCTGAATTGTGGTCCTTGTAAACTCAAGCAGTGTCCAACTATATCGCCAGTAGTGCTGCATTGTTAGACGCGTGGGTCGTAACATCAGGATCCCCCTTCATGAGGCACATGAATAATGGATGGGAAAATCAATATTCTAAGTCACCATGTGTTTTATTTCAATAACATTAACAGGCCACGTGTCATTTATTCTATGATCGCCCTCCTCCGAGTGTCATTCTCAACACCACTGCAGAGGCGGATGTGGCTGTAATTCATGACCATATTGACGCCGATGTATTTCACCACCAACAACTGCTTGTGTAAAACTTCCATTTAATTATGTAGTGGGCATATCCATACTACACTGACCTTGGACTGAATGAAGTGAAGACAATACCAATTCCAGGGGCCCTGCCCTGTGGTTGACCCCTTCCTCTGGCTTCATTGGCAGTGGAAGTGATCAATGGGGTATCACAAAACATAATAAACACCGTTAGACGCAAATTTTGACATTCCTCTTATAACGCGAATGCCATCTGTGGGGAATAGAGATGACAGATGATCTGAAAGTCAGAACATCCCCTTGCATTTTCATACAATAATAAACCCATTGCTCGAGATAACAGGACATCTGGCAAAGTGGGGAATTATTTTGTGCATCACTGTAACAAGAGAGCGCATTGCTCACTAGGGAAACAAGGCTGGTGGGTGCCAAATCTTCTAATTAATTTAGAGATTCCCATCAAGTCATGAAAGTGCTCCGTGGATTAGCAGATTGGACCACAAACAACAAAAGCAGTGTCTTTTTTTAATGAAAGTGCAGACCGTGGTCATATTTCACTTAAAGGCTGATGCCAACAGATGTTACGTTATGGGCTCATGCTGGCTCTTTTATTTCCTCTGGCTTTGTTTCATGTTCAGCTCCCTGAGCTACACAAATCCCCTGATAAGTAGCAATGGAAGCTCCTCCGTTCCTCAGCAGCGATTTATTTACTAAGTCATTTGGAAAATTAAGCAAAAAGGGAAAAAAGCCGTTTTTTGTTTGTTATGAAGCTGAAGACTTTTCTATGGAGAGAGGATTTCTGCGCTGCAGATAATAGTTTCCTCCTTGGAGACAACACACAGCATTATGCCAATGCTCAGTAAATGAAAGGTTTCATGCAGCGAGTGAAGTGTTATCCCTCTGTAATAGCAACAGAACCACTCTACCAGCCAATAATGAATGAAAAGATAATAATGTAACAAACTACATTATTCAAATGATGTCTGAGCTGTGTGTAATCATGCTCTCTATTTGACAGTTTATGAAACTGCAGGCCGTCATTCACAGCACGCACAGAATCCGAAAGGACATGACGGCTTCAAGCATGCTTCTCGTGTCATTGGGAGAGGGCAAGGCCATGCTTTCTCAATGGCTCGTAAAAAATACATTTTTTCTTCATTCACGATTTGAACCAAACCCATTTACCAACTACAGTCAGTACGCACAACTTTTCTTTAGGTGGCTCAAGTGCAGACAAATGCAGTGACACAAGAAGGAGGATGTGAAGAACCGTTTTTTTCATCAGAGCAGCCGTAATGATGGAGAGATCCAAACTATTATGATATCCACTAAGCAGATAATGTGCTACCCCAGCAGAGTTTATGCAGTGTATCAGTGATCGTGGTGCTCTTCTGGTTAAGTGTACGTGGCTTGTTGGTGGTACTTATGTTAATGTTTAACCAGATGGTATGAGAGGTCATCTCATAGATGACTGGTCACAGGACCAACCCAGCCAAAGCCCATGTCTTTCAGCAGGGTAGTAATACCTGCTCCACAGGCCGCATCTCCTGACTGCATGTTGAAATCTACACCAGTCATCCACAGCCCATAACCAGTTACCTGTTGTGGCTGATCTATGAACAATACGTCACGTTGGGGGCATATATATACAGTAAGGGTTTCCTGATAACATAGCAGCTGAAGTGCTCCAATTGAAACGTCCCTACCTGTGGCCGTGAGGTCTTCATGTTGCTGAGACCACGGCTTTGGCACAGGTGAGCGGCTTGTTTAGTGGCGAGACAGATGACACAGCAGAAGCCAGACTGCACCTCACATCCTGACTGCATTATCCAGTCTGCCCACCCACTCTCGGGTAAGAGGGAAGGAACCAGCAGGGCAGATGGGACCAGAATCTGACTCATTTTAATGGGTCTTGGATTTGCCAGTTGGCGTTTAGCCTGTGAAGTGAGGCAGAAAATAACACCTTCTGAATAATGAAATAAGCCTTCATTTAATGAAAGATTCAGGCTCCCTGTCCGTTTACGGAATCTGAAGGCCTTGGATGGGGATTATGTTACTATGGCAGAGGTTTCCCACATGGCAGTGCGTGTTGTTGTGTAGTATGAATATTACTCACTCTCTCTTTCCCTTTAGTCACAATTCTTTGACTCCCTTCCTCCAGCAGTAGCAGATTGTTTTAATATTCTGCATAAAATAGGAAACTATGTGTCGCTGAGGCATTAATAGACAGCTAACAATAGAGGACTGGCAGTGTATATGTAAGACGCAACATAATGGGATCTCACATATGCAACAGCTGGGACATATTGTGTAGTAGCAGATTAAACATCCAGTAGGCAAGACAAGTCTAGATTGAATGCCAAAGATGGGCATTCATCTGGAGACGACTGGTAAATAAGATTTACACTGCGAGCACTGGGGGGGTTGAAAACCCATCAAACCATAACTTATCATGTTCCTCTAATTGGCTGTTTCTACTGTGCATACCAGTGTCCTCAACAGTAGTCAAAAATTAAACCTCATTAATATCCTGCCATTACTTGAACCACTTGCATAATTTTTCATAAGCATAATGTGACTTCACAACAAAAGACTCACAGCAGTGTAGCATGCAAGGGTTCCATGTTATTGCTAATAAGCAGTCCCCTGAATCACATTACACAACATGGGCGTCAAGTCCCACCCACTTTTTAAGACCAACAATATTGGACCCACCCACTTTTACCGTCTCTTTTTCAGCGTATCGGTCTGTTCACTCGGTTGTACTTTCAGAGCACTGTAAGTCTAATCCATTCCGCTTGTGGAATGCCCTCATAAAATTAAAAACTCCATACCTTCTCCCCTGCGTGTCCGCACTCATGCTTTCTGACACCCCTCGAATCCATTCCGCTTGATTTGCTCTATCAGAGTCCATGTAAATTAAAACTCCTTCCTGCTGCACTCCCGCATTCTTCTTCTACACCGAGACACACAGCCCACCCTCCCAGTGGGGCAGCGGCAGCGAACTACACAGAGTACCGACAGTATGCATATATGATGCTCAGGTGGGTGGGTGGGTGTGGCTGTGTGTGTGGTCACATACTGTCCCTATAGAAGCTTGGCATTGAAGCCAATGTTCATAATTCATCATGTTCACAAACCTAACCAGGTATGCGGTTACCATTTTAGACTATAAAAGCATTTCGTCATGTAACACGAGTGGCCTCGAACTCCTAACCCCCGGCACGGGAGACGGACGCGCTAGCGAGCAAGGCTAAAACTGATGGCTTACAAGGTGTCAGCGAGTGAGGTTTACACACACTGCACATCACGTGACCGGCTGGCCTCCGTTACACTTCATTAAAAGGCACCACAATACAGGAAATGGCATCTACTCTAGTCAAATTTTTTTAGTTCTGTTTTTGCTTCCTACGCCTACACCTCCATGGCTCCATGTCAGATGGTTGCAAACTCTCAGGTGCTACTTTAAAGTACCACCTCAGGCAGAGGTAACTACTAATAGCTACTCGAGAGTGCAACCTAATATAAAGTAGAGGCCATGCTCCCAGTTCGTATAGTGTCAGGTAACTGGCTGTTGTTGTCTATCCTGCACATAAAAGTCATTACTAGATTGTTCTCCATTGTACCAGACAGCATCTGTGTTATTTGTGTGGGAGTACCCAGTGTCTCAGAGTGGCTATCACAAGACTGCTCCTGCATTATATACCACCCTGACATCCTGTTCCAAAATGAATTACATAAAATCGTGAAGTTAGGTATTGTTTCAGGAGGCTTTTTTGGTGTAATGTCCTCTTTCGCCACACTCTGTGCCATGTAGCAGTCAACCGAGTGTCATGTGAAGTTTGATTACATGTAATTGGATTTTGTTTTTTTAAAACTCAGTCACCGGTGCATTACTGATGTAATCTTGCCTTTTGGAAAAAGGGGGAGACCGTCTGCTCGGTAGCAGGCACAGAGTGGCTGTCGGAGAGGTGTAGGAGGGCACACCACATGCTCCCTCTGTCGACAGGTCAGATGATTGGTCTCCCGGCAGAAGACCTGTGGAAGACAAGCAAGCCAAACAAAAGAAGACAGCTGCTGGCCTTGGTCTGTCAAGGGAGCCAAACCTTTTCAAGGCAGAGGGTTCCTTGAGATTAGATCGCAGGGCCTCGAGTTGTTGCACGATGCAACGCCAACAGCGCTGCCTCCAAACGTGCTATTACTGCTAACTCTGGGATCTTACAAACTGACCTTGTGACTGTCTATGAAATGAGTCTAAGGTGGTCATTTAGTCTTTAATCTTAGACTTAATCTTAAAAATCTCTGTGTGTGTGCATGTGTAGACACCAACCGACTTAGTCCCACCTTTGATTGTAACTCTTTGTGTGGACTCAAGGTGAGGTATTTTTCTGCTGAGCCATGGACTTTAGTTTTGGACTCCCTGGACTGAGCAAAGGACTTGTTATGGTAATTTGCTGAACTGCGGGGAACTGAATTTACATCTAGATAAAGAACAGTTCCTGTGTTTTAATGCCATTGAGGACATTGCGCTTTTGTGCTGGTTGTTATTTTATTCTTTTCTTGGTTAATGAGCCTGATTAGTATTTATGTGGTCCAGTCCGTTGTGGGGTTTGCTCAAGACTGCCTTCAAAATGCTCAAAGCTCACACTGACTGGCGTCCTGGCAAAGAAATACAAAACATTGCAAATACAAATTTGAAGTAGTTTTCTTAATCTATTAAAAGGCACATCGAGTGGTCCTTACATACTTCTGAAAGACAAATGCTCTCAAATTGTATGTAAATGATTGCATAATGATAAATATAAACTGACAAACAATCACCTGTTTTTTTTTCCTATTTTCCTTTTCCTAAATTGATCCAGTCTACATTTAGCATGAGGATACAAACACCTTGCACTCATTGTCTGCCTCCAGATATTTATTTAATATTATCAAAGGTCCCTCTTTTTAATGAATATTAAATGAAACCGTCCTGATGTCTAATGCCCCTTTTTTCTATAAGAAAAACAATATATTAGCTTGTAACACAGCTGAAATGGGGATTTTCGAAAAAAGCAGGAGAATTATTATCTGTAATAAGAGGCTCTTTGACAAGCACCCGTCCCCGGTAGAGGTCAGATGTCCTGGGTCTGAGGCGCTCTGCACTGATTGGATTACTCTGCTATTCAAGCAGAAGTGCTGCTTGGCACACAAATGTATAGTGAGAAAATTCAATGTGTAAGTCCAGATGAGATGCTAATAGAAAAGAAGAATTGCCGTAGGGAAAAAAAAAGGCAAGGCACATACCATATTTTATAACTGAGTCCAAGGCCGATGTCTAAAGCCATCTCAGCTCTCAGAGAATCAGAGTGAGATAATTACACAGTACAATCAGCTTTTATGTGGCCAATCATAACAGTAATCATCCCTTCTCATCTAAACAATTCAAATGTTGGCATGCTTGCAGCCAGCCAGCAGGGCTGCACCATCCCTGAACCGCGTCCAACTGCTGCACGTCCAACGTCTTTGGAAAAGTCACTGACAGTGCAGTCGCTCCTCCGTCTCCTTTGTCTCACTACCACACACACAGACACCCACCGAGAGTGACCCCTTGCGCACAAAGCTGAGATAAAGTCTCCTCCGTAGCACCCCCACGGTGGAGACCTCCAATCACCCCCGATGATAGCAGAGCCATATTCAATGCAAGAAAAGCTGTTCCTCTCACTTAATTAGCCTGTCAATCACAGCGCATTCCTAAGATTTCCCCCTGCCGCTGATTAATGGCAAGAAGTGAGTTCATCAATGTGCCATTCGCGGAACGCATTTCATTACCCCCATCTCCAGGATTCAGCAAAATGCATGTCCTGCCTCACTATTTGTGACTGTCCACAAGCAGAGGCGATACAGCATACACACAGTAATGGTGCTTGTTAGTATGCTAATGTCAATATCAGTTTTAGCACACGCCTACAATTTCCAAGCAACACGTGCTGAGACAAGCAAAGTATCCCCACCAGGTTCACATGCATCATGGGTGAGGCATGAAAAGGAATAATTGATGGAGTGGATGCTGATTCAGGGAGACGGAAACCGTGGATGTCTTTAGCAGAAGTATTTATTATAGGAGCTCAATATACAGCTCTTATAATATATATCAAGGAGATTTCTGGTTCGTTTACACAGATCAACAAGGTGGTCAGTGTATGGCGCCCCAAGACAATCTGCCTGTTCCCGGTCTCTGTAGTGTATTTAGTTCAGGGTAATGTCGTCATCTCCCCGCGACTATGACACCTCGAGAGAGACTTCAGCTGCTCGATGATTGTTGTGGCTTGCCACAGACAGGTTGACCTTGCTTGGTGTCTGAGAAGACTCGTCTTGACAGTTTCTCAGGGGAGGATAGACAAAATTCCACGACGAGGCACATCATGGAGGGTGGCCATTAATCAAATCTTCCGCAACTAACAAGAAAGACTTATTATTTTTCTTTCTCGAATTATCACACATGAGCCCGGGGATTCACAGCTGGTTACATATGCAGCGACCCTGAGGTGAAGTCATACAACACTGCGTTGAACACATTGGTCAGGCTGCACTTATTCACTAATCCGCTGATTAAGTTACGGGCTTGAAAAAGACCTTCTCACTGATGATTTATGATCATCATGTTATGTTTTCTCTCAGTATGCATCTTTTAATCATTGCGATAAAAGGGATTCTCACCAGCTGTCAAGGTTCTGCCTCCATTTTTCAAATGCATTTTTACATATTGGGAAACATGCATTTACAAATTGTTCATGATTTATTCACTAGCATGTCGATTCTTATTAGGCTAAAATATTCCACAAATCTAGCGATTGAATAATTATTTCAATCACTTAACTAAGTAGTGCACAAATGATTCATAGCTTTGGATTTGCAGATTGATAACTTTTTTTCCCCCCCTCATATAAACGTAAGCTGCTGTTAAACCCTGATTCCGCTCCATTTACTTCAATACATGATATGGAAGTTATATTTTCCTTTGTAGCCGTGTATTTGGACAAGGTGTGTGTCCAAAGTGAGTGCCCTTTCGCTGTATCATCCAGTGTTGCTATAAGCAACGTCACTTTATCTGGTGAACCAAGGATTCAGAGACTGTTGGAGATGGTCTCTAAATTACTTGCGCTGCCTTTTATCCTTGTGTCTCTAACTTTATCTTGGCAGCTGTGCGATGTCGTCTGAGGGAGAGCTCGAGGACTTAAAGACAGCATGAACAGAGACATGCCTCGATAGTAAAGGGCAGCAACTAGCCCCAAGGAGAAACCAGTGTTACAGAGAGGGGGAGTAAAGTGATGGCCTTAGGGTCCTGCAAAATCCTGAGCCACATTCACACGGCGCTTTTTTTTCCTATCGCACATCATTCACACACTGACCAAACAGCCGTCAGGGTTAATTTGGGGTTTAGTGTCTCGGCCTCTTCGACATCCCACAGTCATAACATGACACCACCATGGTGTTTCATATTTATTTTTATGCATCATGAATATTACGGACATATTATAAAAGCCACAGCGCGCCATGTTTTGTAGCTCATATACTGAACCATAATGGGGTTCAGTTGCACAATGTTATGTCCTCTTATATACAGATACATTTTTATTGCAGGAACTGGCCACTTTGGCAGGATATCAGCACTGATGCTGATGTGCCTTACACTACAGGTCATTGGTTGCTATGTGGCCGCTTACATTACTAAAACCACTTGTGACTGACACTGGTGTCTCAGCTTGTGACTCAGTCATAGTGGTTGCATCTTGCTCATCTCTCCCCAGCTGCATCCAGGCTCCTTTGCTGTTTGCCCAGATCTGGATTTTCTTGTTGTAAAAGTTCCCAAGGTGGAAACAAACATTATTAATACTGTATACAAATATTATTTTCATTATTTTCTTACAGTTTGTCTGCAACAGTCCCTATTTTTTTTTTACTTCTCACCCTTTATGGAACAAAAGACAAGTGTTCGGCATTGTAATAACCACATGCTTTAGGAAAACAAAAAAAAAAGGTTTGTTTTATTTGTCCATGAATCATTAATTCTTAATATGCCGTGCAAACATCCGCCCATGGCCCGAGCTCTCTGCTCTAAATGTCTCCTCTTCCAGCCTGTCAGCAGCCGGGGAGTTTCTATGGTTACAGGGACTCTCTTCACAAGTGTTCACAAGTGCACCTGCGCTGAATTCCTGCAAAATTTGGTTTTGAACACAGACAGCTTTTAAAGTGTCACTGGACAGTTTTGCAATAAGCCTTAGATGTACACTTGAGGAACTCCACGAGTCTGAAACATCCTCATCTTTAACATTGTGGTAAAGCCAACGATGATGCTGAACCTTCTAGTCGTGATCCAGTTCCTGACTCATTCATATTTACGCACAGGGCATTAAGTCCACAGCTCACGTCGCCTTCACTTGACTTAAATCGAAACAATTGTAAATAATTGGCACAAATGGACACATTTCATTGAAATGTGCCAAGGGCAATATAGTCTGGCAACTGTTGGAAATGATGTATTGATGTGTGTTTTATGCATTATGCAAACATTGAATAACTTCAAGACAGACTGTGTTGTGTAGGCAAAATTTTGCAAGTGTTAGTAGTAAAAGGGAAATGACTCATTATTTATGAAAAAGGTGTAGGGGAAAAAATGCAAAATTAAATAGATCTGTGTTGTTGCTAGGTATCGTACCCTGGAGTCACAGACAGTGAATATTTTGAACACCAAAAAAAGACATTATAATCGTGGTTTTATTACTGCAATTAATTTCTCTTGTAGTTGATAATTTGCACACATGACATTACATTATGTATATATGAATATTTTCAATTATGTCCACCTCCAAAGTTTTGAATGGGGACTTAATCTGTTGGTATCAGGTCTTACCAGTAGTGAAAGATGCACAAAAAATCAACATGACTGCATTCAAATAAATTTGGTGATTCTGAGGGTGGCCTCCTAGACTTTCTAAAAAAATGTAACGTTATATTTTTACATATTTGTTTTTTTGTTTGATATTCTCTGAACCTTTTTGAGTGTTTTATCATTAATGGTTTAACTGCTTTTATGTGAAACACTTTGTGTTTCATTTTATGCCTGAATTGTTCTACATAAAAATTTAGTTATTCTTCATTTTATTTTATGTTGTGTCATAAGTAATAAGTGTTGTAAAAAAATATATAAAATACGTATAAAATGTAATGCATAAGCATAGAAGCTCTAAGACACGTGCACAGAAACAATATATCATTTTTGAAATGCAGTAACTGAACAAACTATTTTTTATAACAAGCTTCGACCAGGAGATTTTTTTTGAATTACAACTGCAGCCGGCTACAGACAATCAAGGAGTCATGCCACCCCATACAGAACCACTATCAGTGAATCCGATTTATTTTCTCCAGCGAGAGATACAAGTGGGAGAACCATGTGGGAAATCACATCAAATTATAGTTTCATCTCCAGACTAATAGCAGTGTATGTTCAGATATTGGTTCTATTACATGGAATTGCAGATTGTGATCTCTTGTGAATTGAGTGTCAGCGGCTATTACTTCTTATTTAATTTGCATGTCAAATGACTCAGGAGCTGCCACACCCCTCCCTCCACCCCTCCCTCTTTCATTTACCAGTCTATTACTGTAACATCTATCGAGTGGATTGACACCCATCTCCACTCCGCACGCCTGCGTGCGCTCTGTCTCACTATAATGCAGCGGTGTCTGATGAAAGATTTTCTCAGTGTGCAATAATTACATGCCCTTTGTATTGTATCAAAGTCTTTTGTGAACCTGAACAGTTGAGCACAATTTTTTTTAGGATTTCATGGCATTCATGTGATGAACAGAGCTGTCAGGACTGGGGGACGTTATCTGTGGATGAGAAAATGAAGGCAGCTTTTCCCATTCTGTGGGAAACCTACATTATAATTTTAATAACAACATTTTCATGTTTGTGCATGCGGCATGCATTTAATTCTCAATGAGATGTGGGTTATGTCTGTAGGTATGTGCAATCAACAAAAAAGGACACACGAAAAACAGTTGCAAGCCGGTTCCCTGCTGCTTGTACAATGATTAAATGAGGCCTCTGAAAGAGGCAGAGCGAGAGAACATGATGGTGATGAATTTGGTATCAAACCGGGTTTAGCACTGGGTGGAATAAACATGAAGCGCATTATCTAATGATGAAGATGTTGGAGCGACTGTCCGCGAATACTGAAAGCTTTTGTTCTGAGCACAGGTTTTGAGCGCTGGCCTGCAATTATGTTGTAAATCGCGAGGAGGCAGCACGGGTGCAATTGTCGTGAGGATAATAGCCTGTTGTTTTGGGGGTCAGGGAAAACTAATTACACCAACTCCGCTCCTATATTGCTTCCCACTCTTTTTCAATTCCACTCAAGGGTAAAAAATTATGTGTCCAATTTTTTTCTTCTTATTTGTTAACTTCCAGAATGTTGGGCAGGGTGCCATCTGGAGAGAAATTACGTGGGGATAAGTGTCAAGTATAATTCATCGCAGCATGTCGGTGGGTGTGAGAGGAGTGCTGGGAAAGAAAGTTGATTCATCAAACTCCAAATGATGTGCCTTTTTCTCCACAGCAAAATGCCAGGAGAGTTTTTTTGTAGTGTGCCTCGTTCCCCCTGCCCTCGGGGGCACTTGAAGGTTTTATGAAAAAGCTCAAGTTGAATCCAGAACCCTCATATGTGGAAATACAGCATGTATGTAAGACGTGATCTTGCACCCTCGTTTTCGCGCTGCCACAGAAAATAATCTGCCAGTCCGTTTGTCTCACTGCCACAACAGACCTTAGCGTCATTATCCAGCTTCAGTATTTAAAAAGTCCCCCGTGTTGAGACACTACGTTACACAGATAGTCCCCATGCCACAGAGCTTATATAAGGCTTGCATCAACTAAAAGACAAACATGAATGGTGCCTGCAGAGCCAAGCTGCCAAAGGTGCCTGCAGAGCCAAGCTGCCAAAGGTTTTTGAGAACTACAGCTTGGAGCCCCATTAAAATAACGCTCTGAACTCGGCTATAACTCACACCGCTGGAACGTCTCCACATTGACCCGTTGCTGCTTTGATTGGGCGTTCCTGTCAAAAAGGCCTGCCGTCAACGCGGAGAAGCTCCACGAGCAGACAGCCAGAAGTGCTGTTCATTTTAAGACGGGCAGCTCAAAAAGAAGAAGAGAAGAAGAAGGAAAACACAAGCGATATCATTTATTCCACCACACGGCCACAAATTCTTGTTTGTCTGCTGTGGTCACATCTCCGTGGCCCGTTGCCGCATCTCCTTTTGCAGCTCCGAGATGCTTGTTTAACATGACTCAATTAATGCAGGCAAACGTCCTAATGGTCCGCTGGCCACTCAGTGCACCTCTGGCCACTAACAACATGTCAACGTTTAATTACGCTGACGGATTAGCTGGTGCGCTGAGTATATAGTAAATGCATTTTTTAACGGCTCTGTTTTCAAAGTCAAATCGTATGCGTCACTGCCAACTTATCAAGTGTGGTTATGCTGGTTGTTGTTTTGTTTTTTTAATCTGTATATTTCATCATTTTTTCCATCCTGCCTCTTGTGATGTGCAGCCTGTCAGAGTGTTTGGAAATTCCTCCTTAGATGTTGCTAAAAATCAAGCCGGTACACCACTCTGCCTTGCTGGACCAAACTGAAAGCACCGGGTAGATTGTGTGACTGCCACTCACAAGTGTGCCGATGTTTTTTTTTTTTTATCCCATCTTTTGTAGTTACTTTTATTTTATATATTTATTTTTTGGGCTCATTTTGCTGGCTGCGAAAGCTGTCAAAACGTGATGCTTTATTAATGAGTTCATCCGTGCGGCGTCTCCCGGGACAAAACTTGATACGTTTCTTCGCGGCGAATCTCTGCATGACCCGCATGATACGTTGTGTTTGTAACAAACGCTGATAATATTGAATCTGAATAGGCGTGTTGTCAAAGTGACAAACATCACGCACGCGCAGCACGTCATGGTGACGGTGTCCTGTAGATAAAGTAATGGCTTAATTGAGATGTATGTAAAGTGCAGTGGCGCACAAAAAGAGCTGGTGGATCAGTCATCCTGTTCGACGGCACAGAGGTGACGGTATATCAACACCGACAGATTCAGTGGCACGGTGGATCTCAAGGTTTCACTGTGTGTTACTACCGCCATGGCAGAACAAGTACTGTACCAGCCTTGAATGTGCAAAGGTCCAATATTTATCCGTGGAAGGCTTTAGACCATGGGTTTTATACTGTGTTTATTTATTTGTCAGTTATCTGTTGCCTTTTCTTATTTATCCAGAGAAGATCTACCAAACATGCATCCTCTCACTCCCCTTTGGCAGAGGAGGTTTCCAACTCTGACAGTTTTTCAGATTTTCACCACGGGCAGCCGGCCAGCAAAATCAATTATCCGTCAGCATTCACTCTCAAACAGACAGTAGTTTCAAATGCTGGAGGTATTAACCATAGACTGTATATGAAGATGAACGACATGACAGCTTCCCTAAAATAGGAGCCAAATTATCTGGATCGCCCCCTGGTGGCTTGCTGCAGTACACGTGATTAACCCAGCGTCCTACATGTTAGAAAAATGGTAGAAACTAAAATCTAAATCTAAATTCTTTTGGGTAGTTCTTCTTACACTAATGTATGTTAATGTATGTTAATTATTCTGGGAAATTTGGATTTAATTAGTCATTCGCTGCTATAAATACAGGTGAAATGTCATGATTGACAGCTGACTTGCCATTGGTTGAGCCGTGTATCAGCGGGAACCTCAAGGCGTAGAACAGGTCATCCACTAATCCCTGGACTGAACCCTTAATTGCCCCTGACGGCTGTGTGTGTGTGTGTGTGTGTGTGTGTGTGAATTTCGTGTGATAGAAAAAGCTCTTGATTTTCTTTATGTATTCAGAATTTACTGATTACAACATGAAAAAAATAATTTCATAATTTTTGAACTATGATCATAAACATCCACAAGCAATTGTTTTAGAACTGCCAATTTTATCCTTTGTCTTTTGAGGGACCACCCAGATGTGGTCTGCTGATCAAATGACTTCCCAGATCAGTGTGTTCTGCATGCACTGACACCTTGTTTTACCAAGGTGTCAGTACAGACAGAAAATCCAGATATGAATCATGTGTGCATGTTAATGCAGTGTGTAGAAGGTCACTTGTGGATCCACTGAACTCTACTTTACAATGTATACATTTAAATATATATATTTTTTTAACAATTTGCTAAAGGTTCAGCTGTGTCCCAGTAATATGAATAGACTACCATGATCTGCTGCTTTGTTATTATGAACCCATTTCATATTTAGTTACTGCCAAGTGCTGTGTGTTACATCAGGCACATCATCCATAATAACACCAGTTTCTTAAATAGTAAAACTAAGACATTAGAAGCTTGGCAGTTGTGTACATTAGGAAGATTTATTGCTCTCAATGAGAAGGCTTATTTTAACCAAACATCCATTTCGCTTTTCCAATGAGTCATAGTCGATTAAATTCAATGTGGTGAAGATGGAGGAGAGAATTATTAAGCTTTGTGGGTATGTGTATTAATTAAAGTCCTACTTTTTAATTCAATATAAATGTCAAGCTCAGTGTGTGTGGCAGGATATTGAAATCAATCTGACTTTAATATAACGCGATCCTCCTCCTGTGACAGGGATCAACACTTCTCGTGGTGGCTGTTCGTGCAGGGGAGTGGGAGGAGGTCTGGGGGCTCAGACTGTCTGTCCTCTGATCTCGAGCTGCATTTCCATGTGTTTGACACCAGAGCAGAAGCACGATATTAAATAAAAAATAGCTCCCAATCATTCTTAAGAACAGTGAATCACCACTGGAAAACTGGATTTGTTGTGGCTTCTTAACACTGCTGAAAGCAATATATTTCCTTCAGCATTCTGTCACATCTGACAGAAATTCAGTGGCGTGAAAGTGACAGCTAATCCGGGGTTTTATATGTCTCTTTGTGGCAACTTTATGGGGTCTACAGTACAGCGAGGGCTTCATTAGGGAAAAGAATTTCCCACCAAACCTTTCGTTTCAAGTCTTTTTTTACATAACTTTAAATTATGGTCTTACTCATACTTCCACAGTAGAATTTATTTCAGCGTAGATGAGGAAATCCTTTGAAATTTTAACAGCATGAAGAAAAATGTAGTGCAGCGACAAATGTGAGCGCAGCACAATGCAATTTATGGGCAAATGAGCTACACGTACAGTATATCACACAACAAACTGCATAAAATCGCATCCATCTGTTGACACGGAATTCAAACATCAAGGCTGCCTTGATGTCAGCAGTTGCTGCTTCTACATGCTGCATTAGGCTGCCTGCAATGACAACAGACAGAGCGGAAAAAGAATGTGAGAATTAATTTCGTTCTAATGGTAATGGCTGCTCCAACCACTAAGCTGTAGCTTAACTCTATATCTGGCCCTCGTGTTTCTACAGGCAATTTATATCGAAGAGCTTCAATCAAGATTAGGAGAGAGATGGTGTCTGATTTTGTTTATTCATTATCATTAGTGCACAGAGAAGGTGCAACAATGAATCTAGCAAAAGATCGCATTACATCTACAGCAGTGATAGTATGCCGCCGCAATGTGTACATGCAAATGACTTAACTACGCTGTCCTTTAATCTGCTCTGCCTGTGGCCGCGGCGTTATCAGATGGACCAGTCGCAAAGTTGCAGGTAGTAATCATAAACCAATTTATATTTTAATGAGCATGACATTAGATGGAAGTGTCGAATAGGTCGTGTTCAGCAATGCTAAGCAGAGGCCGGAAGGGGCAGTTTGGAGTCCTGGTAAAGGAGGTGGAAAACCAGCTGACTGTGATTTGTGGTAATCGGCAAGGCGTTCTGCTCGAGTGTGCACACGCAGCCCATTCAGTCACACTGTGTGGCCTCAATTTTTTAAAAGCTGCAAAAAAACCCATAATTTTGTTTATCACTTTTCCTTGCACAAAGTGAGTGCAATCGTTCTCAACTGGATGGCTTCGGTCCCTCACAAGATATGAAATTTCGGTAATATAACACCCTAATTATTTTTGCTGACTGATCTCGATGCCTGGCAACAATGAGCAGAACTTCTGCCCTTCCCAGCTGAATTGTTATGCCTCTCGCTGCAGTTGTAGCGCAGAGGTAAAAGTACTGATTCATCGACCAAAACTGTGCAGCACAGGAAATCTATATCACCAAAAGCTACAGAGTGACTGGTAAAGCTCAGGCAATGAGGCCATGCAATGTAGCCAAACCTGCAGAAGAGTGGAAGCACATGGTGTCAAAAAAAACGACCAAAAAGTGATATAAAGGTACTTTCTACCACTTGATTAAAGAAATACACGTTTCCCAAGCTCCTTCACTCCCACACAGGCACATTGTATCAGTTTCCTGATTAGACCTGTCCTCGGGGCCGTGTCATTATCGACATAACCAGCACCTAGTTTGTTAAAAAAGGGCTGGACAACTTACACTTTTATTGTGATTATTACTCTTTTTAAATGTGTATGCATAATTTAAACATGCAGAGAGACAGTCAATAATAGAGCTCAATCAGTGGCCACTCTAAGAACTTTTGAATGCTTTTGGTTTGTTGGTCTCTGCCTTTGTTAAGTTCCCCTTTTTTGTCTCATTTCCTGTCTTATTTTGACACTTTCATCTTGTGTCGTTGTTGGTCACTTCCTCTTGTGTTTCCCAACTACCCTCCCTGTGTCCAATTATCTCCCCTCCCTTTCAGTACATAGCCTCTATGTTTCCCTTTGTGTAGGTCAGTTTGTCTGTTCATGTCTCGTCTTCACTTCTGTTCATGTCTCCGGTTTGCTTTTTTCCGGATCGCATTCCTTGTGCTTAAGTTCGCTCCCATCGATATCATTTCTTCCTGTTTTGTTCTTTGCCCTTTTAGAGTTTTTGAGCATGAACTTTCAGTTTGTCTACCTGCATGCCCACTAAGACCAGATGCCTGCCTTTAGAATTAAACACACCCATCTCCGTTACCAATGCTCCTGTGTCTGCATTTGGGTCCGGCCATTTTCAAAACCTGACAGGTGGATGAAGTAGTGTTCTTCCCATCATTCACAGCTCCTGTTGGTCAGGTGCATCTGGGCTGTTTGGGAGGAGGGCCAAGCTTTAAAACAGCATTGGAAACAGGATGAAGAGAGGCACTGCAGCATTGTGTGGTTTGAGACAAATAATGCGTATTTTGAACATTACAGCATGAAAACCTAGTAGCCCCACAAATGTAAATTATGAACGTATTTAGGCAACATATGAACGCTTATAGTACTTTATAATACTGATGTACCATTCCTCTGCCATATTAAGCAGATCAGAAGTGACTTATACACTTTAAATACAGTTTCAATTTCTTTAAACTGCTCTCAAGTACATCCATTCAGTCACGGCTGGCCACTTATGTAATTTTAGGACTCTTAGGTCAGTGTGTAGGATTTAGTGGCATTTAGCGCTGGGTGAGTAGTATTCCAATTGAATACTATTCACCGAACCTTCCCCCTCCAAGCAAGAAAGGAGAAGCCATAGTGGCCTGCAGGTAGTTCAAAAACAGGGAAGACCTTCTCTATAGACAGTGTTCAGTTTGTCTGTTCTGGGCTACTGTAGAAACCTGGCGATGTGAAGAATTGGGGATAAATGGGCCCAGTTTGGTGTAAGTAAAAATGCGAGCATCACCATTCTGCACTAGCCGAAGCAGAGACACAGAGGATAGACTCATACATGTAAATAGGGCATTGCACTAGTTCAAGCGTGAGTAAGCTTTCTCGTCAGGAAAAGACAGCGATGATTTGATTTTGGCGATAGATTTAATAAGGCTATTGGTATGGCATTCAAATGGACTCTTGTTGTGAACACGCGGAAAACACGGCCCCATTTAAATGCAGCAACTGTCATCGCTTAAGGGCACACTTAAATGGAACAGGGCCATCATTCATGTTATCACCTGTCCTTTCTTGCATTCCTACGACAACAAGTCCAAATATCTGTTGCAGGGCTGAGAGTTCCAGACTGATTGTGATAAGCGTGAACTGCAACCAGAGTTTTTAATTAGCACTGCACTGTCATCAGAATAAATTCTAATTAGTTGGTAGAGATAGGGAGAATTTGTGTGGCTGCGTGTAGACAGGGATGGTCCCTGTCCTCCCAGATTGCTGGGATGAGCACCACTAGAAGCAGCGCTGTGAGTGTGCTTCCCCCAAAAAGCACTGTAAGTCAATAATTCGCAAAAGAGTAATTGTTTCAAAGAACGGAAGTAATTATAGAGTATGATCTTGCTGTGAAACCTGAATACATTACTCGAGGCTATGGTGCTAATTTCCATATGTCTGCAGTTGGGAATTTGATGTGCACCTAGCATTTGCAATTTAAAGATCACTTTTATTCCAAATACCCTAAAAATAACATTAATGCATGCTACCGCCATACGGGTTTCATTTCAATTTAGTCCCCTTCTCCCCTGTGATCCACAGCTTATCTGACACCATCTGAATTGCAAGTCCTCCCCACCGCAAGTATTTGCAAATTGTATTGAGCCAGCTCTGATCTGTTTATATAAGACAGGAAATCCATTACTACAAGTCATAAATCTTTAAAATTAAATATTCAAGACAAACCCCATTAATCCAGTGTAATCATGAAAGATAGATGTTCTGTTTTGCTTCATTATCATTTAAAAAGACAATTATGTTTGCCAGCAATCGCTGCCATACTATCATTAACAGTGGGAAAGCCTGGTCAGTCAAGGTCATTTGTTTTCTCATTGTAATTTCCATCAATCATAAAACTCTTGAAATACAATATGATGCACTTTTCATACAAAGGTATGTGAAAGCAAAGAAAATATGAGTGCACTCTTTGCATTCTACCGAGTAAGAACCAAAGTAAAAGTTGAACTCTTGAACTCTTTTAAGACTTTTAGTTTTTTTTTTTTTCTTGTGGAATCTGAAGACAGGGCTGCAAGGTGGTGTAGTGGTTAGCACTTTTGCCTCACAGCAAGAAGGTTCTTGGTTCGTGTCCCGGTTCAAACCAACCAGGGCCTTTCTGTGTAGAGTTTTCATGTCCTCCCTGTGTATGCGTGGGTTCTCTCCGGGTTCTCCGGCTTCCTCCCACAGTCCAAAGACATGCAGAATGGGGTTAGGTTCATTGGAGACTCTAAATTGACTGTAGGTGTGAATGTGAGAGTGAATGGTTGTCCGTCTCTGTATGTGGCCCTGTGATAGGCTGGCGACCTGTCCAGGGTGTACCCTGCCTCTCGCCCAATGTCAGCTGGGATTGGCTCCAGCCCCCCCCCCCCCCCCGTGACCCCTTAAATGGATAAAGCGGTAGACGATGGATGGATGGATGGAATCTGAGTGTTTTTATAGTTGGACCTCTGATTTCATGTTCTGTTTAATTCTGGTCTTTCATTTTTCTGATTACTTCACTTCCTGTTGTCCCTTGATTTCCCTGTTTTGTTTTGTAGTCTCTTCCCTCGTTTGGTTATCTTCCTGTCTTCTGTTACCCTTCATGTGTGTCTCCGCTTTAGTTAAGCTACCATTTGTTCTCCCTCGTGTTTGTTTGGTGTTTCCTGTTCTGGTCTGGTCTGGTTCTACTCTGGTTCACCCTGTTGTTTCCTTGTCCAGCTTATCGCTGTGTATTTTGCTCCCTAACGTTTCTCCCTTTGGATTACTCCTTTCGGATTTTATCTTTTAACCTTTATTGGAAGTAAGTTGGTTTTGTTTGCCAATTCGTTTAAATACGCTTTTTGTTCCTGCATCTGCGTTGGCGTCCTGCTTCACCTATCACAAACTTTTTCTGACACTGACTTTGACATTTGACACTGGGATAAAAGTGTTGATACATGAAGCCAATGAATGCATACAGCATATTATTGCTCTAATGAGCAACAGCACCCAAGGTTATTCTGCAGTGTTGTTTTAATATAAGATGAGAGTGTTTTTGCCTGCATACAATTCTTATTATAGTTTTTAGCCTTCAGCTTTGCTTCTTGTTGCTGAAAGCCTGCACGGCACACCCTTACGGAAACTGTATGATAGTTCTATTTCAAAGATAATAATAGAAGAAATTAATTAGAGAAACATCCATTGTCATCTGCATAATGTGTCAGGGAAAGATAGCTATGTGTAATAGGTTAGTGCAATCCACCACCAGTGATTTTCATAATTTAAACAGGTCAGGCCATATTAAATGTAGATTAATTGCCAAGGTGAAAACTTAATTCAATAAAATATCCTTTCCCTAATGTTTTATTTAATACCACCGTATAATTAATTAAATCAGGAGCAATTTGTTATAAAGTAGCAATATGAACTGTGGAGACTAAATAAGGTAATGACATGAAAACTGTGGTAAAACAGTGGCTTACTTTCGTTTATTTCTTACTGAACCGAGAGTTGACATCTATGTTTTAACAATTTTTTAGCATGCACTGGAATTGACAGTTGGAAAAATTTAACTAACTCATCTGCCATCTGTATATTCTCTCACGTAATTGAATAATTCCTACGCCCTCTGTTCCCACATTGATTTTGGTCTGTGTTGCCCTGGGCAAACCAGGTTGTGTAGTCACACTGGAGGAAGCTGAGAGGGCAAGGGACAAGGGCATTCTTCACCGAGGCCCCGGGGCTTATCGCTGAGGGCAAGAGCAGAAAGATGCAGGCCGATAGAAGTCCCCGGGGCAAGAGTGGTCCGTTAATTAGCAAGTAGTGGGTTGAGAAGGAAGACACAAATAAAAATAGTCTGCAGGGATTGTTTTGAGATTGTCTTGAAAGGGCCCCTGACATTTCTCTGCCTCTTGTTGGGCACGTTTACGTTGCTCCTGGAATTCTGCTGCGTCCAGCTGCCGACACAAAGTACCATGTTCGGCGTACAGTGTCTTCAATACAATTTTTATTTCTCGAGTCAAAAATAAATGTGTATGCGTGTACATTTGCGTACACACACTCCCTCACACGGACAGAAGCAGTAACATCTATGCCCAAACACAACAGACGAACAATACATCACATAGTGATGCAGCTCTGAGCATGTAATCCTCATTGTGTAATATGTGATATTAAAATATAAACCCACTTTCCTCCTGTTTGTATATACTGTACATGTAACAATAAAGCTCATGAGTCAAAGCCAGAATGTGACATCATTCAAAAAGAAAAAGTGTGTACTGTATGTAAGGAAAATACACTACAATCCTTCCTCCTACAATTGCTCCGATACACATTTGATACACAAATTAATTGTCAGAGACAGAGACTGTTTTGTGAAATTTTCTTACTAACTTTGTTTCTTCTTTGTTTCTTCTCTCGTCACCTCCGTTGGTTCTGCGCTGCCCTTCAATCGTCTGTGAATGCTGACACCTGACAGGTAAGCACAACCTCTATCACCACCATCACTTTCAAATAAACATACGTGGGACAAAGTCCGCAGTGAGGCAGATGTAAAAGCACTACGAGGCAAGGTTAGATGCGACATCTCATTAAACCAGCAGGTAGACCATGCAGTCACACACGCATAGTTTAAAAGTACTAAGTTGGCCAAGAGATCATACAGTAGTCCTTAAGATTTCTGTATTGTTTCTTCCTAGGGTTAAGCAAGCCCAGCGACGCTCTCTCTTCTTACAGGAACCCTATGATTTGGGCGCCTAGGCAGTTGGCACTTGCAGACTTGAAACCGACTTTTGGAGCGTTGCGTTGAATACTGATTTCAAAAGAAATATAAGGCAGATTTCGGATGAGTTCCACAAGGTTGCTTGTTCACAGAGGAAGCGCATAATAGATATGCAAAGTATATCCCTATGCACAGTGCAGCATGGCAGAAAACATTTCAGCAGAGCTTGCATACTTGCATTTGTTTGAAGATATCAAGGCTATTGTTTTTCCCCTAGAGGAATTTGGCTTGCTGGATGAGGAGATTTTTCTGAATTGTTTTCTGTTTTGAAGTGGTTGCACAAGACGTGTAATGCATCTGTTTATGAGCAGCTACAGCTACATAAAAGTAATCTTAGAAAATGAATATTGTTGATAAGAATTTAAAGACTGCTTAGAAACTGTCGGCTGAAGGCGCTTTGTGTGAGGTAAATCATTCAGTGTTGTCGAATCAAACCACAGAAGCATGAGACAAAATGCTTTGCAGGGTTCAGGAGAAGGAGAGTGTTCAATCGTTCCTTGAACCCGACACTACGAGGGTCAGTTGTTTTGGGTTTTTTCCTGTATTGATCTGGATTTGCTGAGTGTAATCAGATCCACTTTGCATACCAACAAGTGTGCAGCAGTCACTACCTGGAATCCCTTATGTTAACTGTGCTTTTCACTTTTCAAGTTAAGCACAACTGACATATATTTGGAAGGCATGTGACAAGGAAGGCCAAATATTCAGGACCCTTTACCACACTCTTGGTTTAAACCGAGACCAAGAGGTCCCTGAACTCAGCTCTGCGCTGTATTGACTTTCTGATCAAATGCAATGTTTGAAAATTATATTTCTTCTCTTGAATCGCAAGGCAGAGGCGTTAAATGATGAGTGACATGTATGCTTGTTAAAGATGATGATAACTACATCCAGTAAACAGCGCTGTGATATAACCAGTCCCTGTGCCACTACAAGGGAAAGCCACGGTAAAAAAGGGGGAGTTGGATGAGAGCGAGTATATCCATGGGAGATGAACCGCACTCCTCCATCACAGATGTTTAATTCATTTAGACATACAATGCCTCCAGAGGTTGAAATCCTGGAGTCGTACAACCACCCTTCACAACCCTCAGCTCCCATCAGCACTACCCTGTACTTCACCTGCACTGCCCTGTACACCTAGCTCCCATCATTAAACCCAATAACATCTTCCTTCACCAGCAGACTTGTCATCAGCTGATTATTCCAGCTACAGAGGATTTGCTCACTGTGTCAGAAAACTCTGTTATGTTGACATTAAAAGCCCAACCGCACCCAAGACGTGTCTTCGCCAAGTGAAATAATATGTTACTTTCAACAACGAACAACAACAACAAAATCATGTGCAGAAGAAATTGTTCAAAATCCATTTGTCATACACATAGAAGCTACAACAGTTATTCAGTGGCTGGCGGTGTCGTTTGTACACCGTGACGCTGTGGAAAACGAAAACAAGTGGACACAGTCTTTGGATCAGAAACTCAGCAGGGACGGGCCCTCCTCCTATCCGTGTCCAGTCACAGTGACATTCTTTTGAAAATTCCCCCTCAACCCGTTTCTACTCGCCCCCACCCACTGCTTGTTTGTCGCATTCATAGCACTGTCTTTGGTTTTTGCGCAAGGCAGCGACATGACACATCAGCTGCCAGTGCATTGTCGAGAGGACTCCGTCACATGAGAAGCGTATGGCTTGTTTGTTGCCGCTGATCTGCTGAGACAGCCGGGCGGTGTGGTCCGCCTGCTTGGCTCCCATCTCACACTCCCAACTAGAGCAGTCTTCCCACATAAATTGAACCCCATACCATGAGCTCCTTGCTACATAATGCAGCCACGCTGCCTCACAGTCTGTGGAGATTTAGCAGGGTCAGCCTCCCACAGCTTAGAGTCGCACAGCCAGACCTGAATATAATCCCACTCTTACCCGCCCCACTTCATTGATGAACCAAGTTCGTACAACGATTCAGTCATTCTGGTAGGTGTGCGCGTGTTTGTCCAAGCCTGTGCGAGCATGTGCGCTCAAACACACACACACACACAGCCTAGTGCATCCATTTGTGGCTATGAATGCTGCAGAGTACAGACCGCTAATATGGAACTGAATGGAAGTAGAGTGGCTCTGTGTGTCAAAGGATCGATGGCTGGTGACAGACTAGTGTCTTCATAAGGTTTTTAATGAAAGATGATCTTTTGCATTGATTTACTGTATGTGCAGTTAAGTCCTGAGTCCTGATGGAAGGATTTGATGAGCACAGACAAAAAGATATAGCATTAAACTTTAATGTGCCACAGTATCATTTTTGTGCGAACAAGCTTATTTTTGTCATCATCGATGGGAGGGGGGTATTTTTTTCAAGCTGAAGCAGAGATTGGATGGGGCGTAAAAGAAGCGAGGTTCAGAAGACCCTAAGGTTGATAGCTGAAGCACAATGATAGATTTGAATTGATTCGCAGACCAATGTTTGGTCACTACAGTGCGTCCATCGGTGTCAGAATGGACAAGGACAAAAGGCTAATGAATACAGTGACAATAGAAAGATTTCAAATCTATTGGATAATAGATGCAATGGATGGGAAGATGATGTGGATCATAAAATTTGTTGAACAAATTCAAATGTTACGTAACTCAATAGCTGTCTGCCTGTTGCTGGTCCCGCAGTTGGTGTAAAATTCACTCCCAGCATCAACATTTTAGCAAGTTTTTAGATGTTTTCGGTCAATCACATTAGCCAGTTGCGGACTTGACATTAGTGAAACACGTGGTGGTTGGTTTGTACTGTAATGGTGATTATATGTTTGTTGCCTAAGTGATTTAAGGCTTTATTTTTTGTACCCAAGCTTTTAGTTTCTAGGGGTACACTGCTTCCTGCACCAGCATCCTGTAATTGCCAGTTGGTTTTACGGACAAAATTCTTAGCAACCAATCACGTTGGCTTACTGCATAGTGATCGACACGGCAAGTATCCAGTGGCGACGTCACAACCAAAGCCACCTCGTGTATCACCAGCTGAAGGATCTTGGCCTTAGGTCTGGTCCTGATCTTTGGACAAAGACACCCCCTTTCTTTTGCTCTTTGGCTCTGTCATTCCCTCCCAGTTGCAGTGCAGGATTTACTTAGAAGGGTATGATCTACTGCGCACACACACATTCTGCATGATGTGCAGTGATTGTTGTGATCACTGGCTGATTTGCTAAACTTTTGAACTTTTGTCTTTCTGCTAAAAGTTGTTATACCACCAGCAAGAATGGAAGCGATTTGTTTTCCGTTGTTTATCTGGCCCTTTGGCAGACCCTTTGTACAAATCTCAGAAATTCAGACATTTCTCCTTGTAATTATTTGTTTATAGCCTTGTGGCATTGATTATTTCTCGTGCTCTGCCTCAGCGCTGTCCTCCTACAGTGATCAAATAGCTAGAGGATAGACAACCACACAGGCCTTGCTCACCAGCCCACTGGACCATCGTTATTATCCACGGACGCTGGTAAGGCAGCACAAAGCAGCCTGATTGCCACCTGACCGTGGGCTGCTTCCCCACAACATGAATGGCTCTGATGGAACTGTTGGCTTTCAAGTCACTGAAAATCCCACGCTGTATCATCCCACCCGATTCTTTTCCTATTCTATTTCTTTTACAACATCCTTCTTCCATCAAATATTTGTGTTCTTAGATATAGCTTGTTAAATTAAGGTTTCCAGACCTTTAGTCTCATTAAAAAGAGAAGTCAAGTTCCTTTCTATTAGGGAATTGTTATCTTGTTTCAGCCAGACGCTTAAAAGTGACTTAATGCCCGAGCTCATTAAAAAAGAAAGGAGGAAAAAATCCAATTAATTAGGTGTTTTTTTCCTGTCAGCTTCAGTTACAACGATAATGGGATTCGTTTTCTAGAATGAGGGTTGTGGGCTTTGATTTACGCCTTTAGCAGGCTGCTATGTTACCAGTCCAGTGAGGAAGGACCTAGACCTTTAAGACTTGCAGTATATCAGGGTTTCTGTGTTTTGTATCACCTGGTGACTGACTCTCACGGTCACTGTGTCGCATCAAAGGCTGATAACTCTGAGGAGAGAAATCCAATTCTTCGTGTCTATTGTACCAGAAGAGCAGCAGGAGACAGAAAGCTCCTTGCCACTGTTTGATTTTCAAAGATATACCTATTTATGCTGGTTGAAAACTGATAAACATAAGACTTATTTTGTCTTTAGAGCTGACAAAAAGTTGCCCCATATACTTTTGTTGAAAAATCCCAGCCCTCTTTAGGTTTTATGTTGTCCATAACTCCTGGACAGCAGACTGTCTTTGAGCAATCATTGCAATGACTTGAGCAAGCAAGGACTTTGATGGATAACTGGACTCTCAGAAATTCTGCACAATGCAGTCTATTGGCTAGATTACATCATCTGAAGCCATTGTCAGTAAGGACGCTGCTAGATGAGACACAATGGAGTGGGAGCCTTGATAGCAGCTGTTTTTGATGTTAAGATAGATTATCCATTTAGGATTCAGAACACACTGTCCTTGTTTTCGTCTGTTTCAATGGTCATTGCCTTACTCCTGACTGCGTGTGATGCTGAGCTACCAGGCAGTTGATGGTAGCACACAGTGGTAAACAGAAAACCCAAGTCAAGGGAGGTAAAGATTTCTTTTCTTGGATTTTTTTTTTCTTTTTCCAAAAGACCACACAAACTTTTTGAATCAAACCAATCTTTTTCAAGTATTTTTCTGGCATATAGTGTTGCTTCATTTTAATTCAGCTATTCAGTTTGTCAGGGATGTCAATATTTTCAAACCGACGATTTCTTGTCTTGTTGTCAACTTTAAGATTTGTCAAACATCGCTCCTAGATTTATTTATTTTTATAAAATTAGAATGTTACCAGCTGTAAAATATTCTTTCTATGTGTATATATATATATATATGTATGCTTTAAAGCTCAATTTTGACCATTGAGTCTTTATTTGTGATTGTGCAATGCTGCAAAGACACGTTCTTTTCATAAACTTTTATTAGACATTTGAGAGCTTGAAATAAATTCTTGGCGTTCAACAAAGTGAAACAAATTTCACAAAGGCAGTGAAAGTAAACAAACCTTTTTAAACTGCAGATGTAGCTAACATCATTTCACAAAGCTTGTGTAAAGCTTCAGCAGGCAGTAGGGAGTAGTTCTGAGATTGGAATTTGCTCATCACAATGGCAGGGCAAGGTCATGTCCTTTCTGGAGGTAGCCTGTGTCCAATGCCTTTTGACAAGAGAAAAACATGCCTTTCCTTTACAGACGCTTAAAAGCGCAACCATTCCAGGATTTAGTAGACCACTGCTCTAAAATCCCTAAAAAATGAAGTCCTTCCACTGGAACATTTCTTTAGTGTGCTTAGGGACATATGCATTTGCACACGTATGCCAGGACAAATCCGGGTGGGCATCACATCCCCCACTACAATACGCCAAATAAAGCATTTCAAGAGTCCTATTTAACAATCTAGATTGTTTCCTTTACACAGGTCAAATTATTAAAAAATAAAAACCTTTAAAATCCTTAATGGAAATTGAGTACGATACATCTAAAATTGGAGGATTTATCCTCGAATGCTCCACAATAGATCAGTGAAGGGATTTTATTTGGATGGTAGACAGAGGCAGTGACATTTCCAGGTGGCTCCACTGATGGAGGAATGACGCCAAAGCAAAAGGATTTAAAAACATATTAAAATCAGTCCTACTTATATGTAAAGGAGAGCTTTGAATTCCCCCAAAAAGGCCACACATTTGGTCTTCATATTTAGATTCTTATTTTCACAGATGCATTCTGAGGACAGTGATGGTTTAACTTTTGACTTAATCTTCCATTGTCTCCCACTGTACTTAGTTCCCCGTATTAGCTTCTGTGAGCTGTCTTCAAACCACCAAAGCACGTGCCAGAGAGCTTTAATTGGTGACTTTGCAACATATTCATTGAAATTATGTGCTGCACCTTTCAAAATCGCCCCCATACCATCCATTATCCTTGAGGAGGAACAATGCATGGATGTGAACACAAATTCCAGGAGAGGATGAATTTGAGTCCATTTTTCATTTTTCCATTCATTTGTCATTGTCACAGCCTGAGGAGCGGCTGCTACCTCCCAGGTCTATGATTAAACAGGGGAGAATTAATAACAGGTGTCTGGCTCTGCCTATTGAGAAAAAAAAGGTTCTTTGGGAAGAAAGGCCAAGCAAAATGCCACAATTTGTAATTATAGCGAAAGAGTACCATATACCCTGAGCTGGATGTATTTGCTGTGTCACATCAACCCTACCCAATAGCTTGTAGGTCTGGTAGTTGTAAATAAAAGCAGTATGGTTAGAATATACCATATTCAATGGTTAAAAATGTATTAAGAGGTTGCTATTAATGACTAGGTTGCTTGATGCTGTCACAGTAAATTACCAAAAAGGAAAGACACTTGTTCCAGATCTCTTTCACAATCAATCTACTTAAATCAAATGATTCATGCCTGTACATAGCGTGCCCATTAAATGCATCCAAACTGGGGGGAAAAAATGGAACACTCGAGGTCCCTGCTGGAAGCCAAGGTAACAAATTCAGGAGAATCTTTGATTACCTCTAATGTGGTTATAGGTAATGGTGACCTGTCTCTAAGGAGCCAAGCGAGGGCTAAATTATATTTCAAATCCATTAAATCTTACCTCAGATCCATGATTTGCTCCCAGCGAGCAGCTACCCAGGGCAGCAGGTAATTGAATTTCAAACCCGAAGCCAGGAAGCAGATAGGCCCCTGAGCTATCCCACCTCATGAGGTGGAATACTGTTATGCATGAAGCCATGATTTATTTGTGCCTATCAAATCTTGTAATGGGCTGCTCTCTGTCATTGAGATGGATAACACAATTTGTTGAAACAACACTAAAGTGGAAAAATTGATTTCTATGACCAATGTATGCAGATATTTAATTAAAGCTTTTTACCTGAGTCGAGCTGCAGAAGAAACTTTGAGGAGGTGGAGGCATATGCTTAATTACATAAACATCCCTTCATGCTTTTACCGATCTGATTCATTTACACTCTCTGCTATACTGGTCAGGATCATCAGGCCCTGAGTTTGCTCACTTCATACACATATTATAGTGTTATATTATAGTGATGATGGGAGATGCAGAATTTTTTGAAAAAACAACCCCAGATCAGTGATCGGTCGAAATAATGGATCGGAAAAAGACGCAACGAAAAGTATCGGCTCCAGTTGAGTGGGTGTTGAAATAGAAGCCATTGTTTATAAGCAGGCTTTAATTCAGCCTGGTGACAGCCAGACTGAGCAGTAACCCTGATGTCTAATTGCTTACAGTGGGCTGAACTCTCACAGAGACACTGGGCTGTTAATAGGAGGATCATGCACTCAGGGGAAAGTATTGGCTCCGCTTCCTCATCGCTGTCATCCAGGCTATTTCAAGACATCCCTCAGACATCCCCGCGGAGTCGAGACAGACGATACCAAACTCAATAGCGAATCAATCATTAGAACAATTTACCAATTAGGCTCATTGTACTCTATAAATAAACACATCACTGCCCTCCTATTCTCTGCCCCGTCAGGAAACCATCTCAAAATGCAGTCCGGCAATCAGGGCACTCAGGCAAACACGTCACATCGATCAGGTGCCTCTGTTATACTGTTGTCGTGATTGTTGTTTTGGATGTGCATACTTGCATTCAAAGAATGTGTGCATCATACATACATACAGCTACAACAGCTATATAAATAGTGGTACTTTAGAATATGCACTTGGTTTTTATGACTTGCTATTACATGCATAATCTGTGGCTAATGAATGCTTAACAACCACCTATAGGAAGAATTAGCCAAGCATACACCAGCATTAATAATGTAAGGAGTCCCCAGGGAGTACTTTCATCTTAGCAAGTTATAAAATCATGCAAAAATATCCTGTCCCAAATGGATGTATGCCCACAACAATGAGCGTGGCAGTTCACTCAGGTGATGTCTAAAACGTTTGGAAACACCACGGTTAAGATTTCAAGACATGTTGTATAATTTATAGTGGAAGGAGAGGCTTTGTAATGATACAACAGCTCCTGGCGTCATCACCTCCCCTGGCAGCCCGTCTCCTGCTCTCACCCTCAACGCTGGATCTTGCTGCTTGCTGCTGCTGCTGCTGCACGGCCTGCCACAGCTCCAGCATGCTCTACCCACCTGTCACCAGGAAGAGAAAAACAATTCATTCACACCAGAGATGCATGTCACTAGCTCTCACACAGAACCACAAGCGTTTACAATAACTGTCAAATCACTGAGTTTTTGGGGGGGAAATATCTACGGCTTTTTTTCTGATACGTGTATCTGTCTTTACAGACACCGAGTGTCAGAGCCAGGATCGCTTCATTTAGCAAGCCCATCAACATTTAGAGGAGTTGTCCTGGTGACATATAGGCACAGAGTCGTGTCGGAAACGAAGAATGAAACCCAATATTTACTGACTGAGTTATGGGGATGATAACTGCACGCTTTGAATAAAGTGAACAATGCAAGACTGTGTACTGTACGTAGAGTTTACAATGTGTACATAAATACAGTGCTCTGAATGGACAGTACACTTGTTATCTGTACCATATCTGTACGACAAACTGTTTTGGCCTAAACCAAACTATCAAGAAAACCCTATGCAACATAGCACACACTGCACCACAGAGCCAAAGTGCTCTTAGAGTTACTGAGTCTTTCATCGCCAGTGTTGCTTCAGTGGACGACCTCCCAGAAACTGAGTGCATTCCCAGAATAGGAAAAGAACTGGTTACTGACTCCACAGTACGCCCAAGTGGGCTTTATGATTTAGTGCAGTGAGCCGTCAACTCTCAGAGCAATGTGCAGCAAACAAAAAACATTTTATCAATATTCCATCAGGCTGGAGCCCTCTCCCTGTTAATATAGTGCCCAGACGCATCTTAGCACCCTGAGAAGATCGTGCACTCAGGCAGCAGCAGCCTGCAGCGCATGGGACAGTGTTGAATTAAATGGAACGCCACTGGCCATGTCACTATGTTGACAAGCATGGTGATGATTTTTGTTGTTGGGGTTTTTTGGGGTCATATCTTGATGCACTATGCTTTTTTTTTTCCTCAGAAGAGTTTTTGACTGACAGTTAGCTTTTTGATATCAATGTACGAGCCCCAGATAGATGCATGAAAGAAATATGCATAATGTGTAATGAGTGCAAACATGATCTGTTTCAAACGTGTACATTGTATATCCATATCTAAATTGATGAATGACGATAATCAAAGCTACTATTCAAAATATCAGTTAAATCCAAGGAAACTTATCTAAAAGCTAGTCTTTGGCTTTGGAGTTGTTTCTCTGCTGAACCATTCTGTGTGTCAGTCTCTGCCAAATCTATTTCCATCAGGCAAGCCAGTGGAGCTTTAAACCACAAACCCCGTAAAACATTAATTTCTCCCCAAAACCTTTAAAATGCGGGGAATTAGAGAATAGCTCTCTCCTGTATTGGCTACAATTACATTGTATAGAGTGTTGGGAGGAGGTGGGACTTTCTGCTTGTTACAAAATGCACACTGTAGCATGAAATGTAATTTATTCTGCTTAGTTACTGAATGAATGTGACATTCACATTAAACTTCTACCCAAAGGAAACTGAACCTACGAGTCACTGTGATATTTAGTCCGGCAAAAAAGATGAAGACCCACATTTATCTTGACCTTTTATTTACCACAACATTATGTAAGTGAGTGAAGAGTATAAATTAGAAAAAATGGAACAATCAATTCCATAGAACGCATGTATGTAAACTAACCTTTCCTAGCAACGGAGCTGCAGTTGCTCAAAGTTTGTCCCTGGCAACCAATGGACAGGATAGGTTGGGCAGGTAGGGATCCACTCGTTGGATCCTTTGTCGCTCGAGAATGGAAGGACGCATTTGTTGTCCGTGTTAGAAGGTGTCTTAGAAATGGGACTGCCGAGTCGCGCTGCTGTGACGCAATCGGTCTTTAAATGTAGCCTCGGAAAGAGACGGCCCTGAATTGGGACACAGCAATTTTGTAATTACTCTGGTACATGTATCCTGTCACTTACCAACGCTTTCAACATGTGTGATTACTGACATTAGACTTGCACAGAGAAGAATCTGCTTCAGTTTCTCAGTGCACCACTATGTGATATATATTTTAGGGGGGGAAACATACACTATTGTTGCACCTTTTTATAAACTGTATTTTATCTGACAAGCGATCTCTCCTTTGCAAGAGCTTGTTGTACTTCATGGTGAACTCGTTAGAAGCTTGTCGAGCTCCATCCAACAGAAAGTTAATTCGCTGCTGGATTGAATGAGGTTAAAACTGAGGCTTCCTTTTGCATTGTACTGATGAGAATTTAGGAGACTGTCATGCTTAAAAGCGTCTTTTCCCAGACGTGTTACTGTTTTCACTGGCACTGCTTCAGAATCATTCCTTCTATATTATTCATACCAGCTATTTAGCTCTTGTCCAGAGTGACTTGAAATGTAGCGCAGCAGTTGAGTTTAAATTTATATCTCCGTCATTACAACCACCTAGTAGTCAAAAGTGCAGTGGTGGAAAAGACAATCGTCTGGCAGAACATGAAATTAAGTTTTCTGATTCTTGTAGAGGTCATAAGTGTTAAGATGGAGGGGGGAATGGAGAGAAATGAGGATCTAAAGTGTTTCAGGTTAAGGGACATGGATTTTCTGACCGAAAAGGGAAACATTTATTCTGTAATTTGATCTTTAACTTTATTTTGGGAGACAAGGTAGAAACACATCTTCCCAGTAAAGACCTGGTCGAGAGGCAGGAGATCAGCGTCAGCAGCTAAATAGAATTGAGAACAAACTGATGAAGAGTGAAATCACAGTCTCTCTAGCTGCAGTAAGCAATTAACAGACACAAGTCAGTCATTGCGTTATGATATTATATTACTCTATAAACAAATCCCTTAAATGGACAGATCTGATTTAACAGCTGACAGACTCACTACAAGCTTCACAAAATTATGATTTATTGCAGGGCTATTGTATTACATTGATTTATATTGCACAGGTGGTGATTTGAGTGTGCCCAGCCCCTCTATAGGCTAAAGTCACTCTTTCCTTGTGCCAGTGGACTGAAATGAGAAAATGCAATATGCCACATCCTTCCGTTGGTGCAGCCAGTTTGAAGCTTGCTGCAAATTACTTTCCTGTGCTGTCACAGTTTGATGATTCTATTCATTGCACAGATAGTCCTAAATAATTAAAGCACACCCCCAGCAGATTAAGGCTTGATTTCTGTGGATATTTCAACTCATCAGAATATAGTGCTTGTTACTATAGAATTCTGTTATATAAGGAAGAGCCATGATATTATATACGGTGAATGCTTCAGATTTTTCACTCTTCCATATTGCTGAGGACAATTTGTGGTGCATGCTGGGACTGATGAGCCCAGAGGGGGGCTGGATTTCTTGGGCGGAAATCTGTGGGGCAGCACTCTGTGAAGCGACGCAGCATGTGTAGCCCCGCTTGCGTTTGGGATCATGATATTCATCATCTGGCAGTTTGCCATTAGACGTGGTGTGGTAATCCAAACAGCCCTCTGTGATAAGTAGATGGTGCCGCACATGATTGTGGCCCTGAGGAGAAGTGAGTTGAGCTGCTGAACACAGAGCCCAGCCCCGCCACCTCTACCAGCAGAGGAGAGGGCCACAGGCTCACCGCCTGAGATGAGCACTCTTCACAGCCATCAGAGAAATAGATGACTCTTCACTGAGAGTGGAAATCGGAGGAGCCATGACTTATGATCGGAGTTATTCGCTAGCCTACTAAACTGCTACTACTCTGACCTGGATCTGGGATATGATTAATGCATGAATAGCTTTTTCGGCAAAATTTGAATGAATTTCCTTTATTTTGTTTATTAGAATTCCAAGACACTTGCAATAATTGTGTAAATCAGAGTCTCAAACATAAGTCCCAGCCATAGTCATAAGTGATGAAACATTTTGGGATGAAAATATTTTTGAAAGGTTCTTCAGCATTGCAAGGGAGATTGCTCCACCTTGGGATGGAAGGTCTGCACTGCCCTTGTTTGAGCTAGGGTCATAACAGCAGCACTTATTACATTCATCAATGGCATTAAGTGGTTGAATGTGCAACCATGTTACAGATTTGTATTAATATATTGCACATAATACCCGGACTTGTTCTATCATTTAATTACTGTTATAATAAAACTCAAAAACCACTTAGGTAGTGTGCCCCTAAAAACAGTAATGTTAAATAGGGTTTCATTTTCAGTGTCAGTTGAAAGTAGGGTTGTATAAGCCATATGCCAGCTGTGAGCCGAGGTTGAATGCGGACGTTTTTGGACAGCGACCACATCACAAAAAACTCTCCTGGCAAAAATGAAATCACCCAAAGTACCAAATAGGTGACCCCAGCCGAATGCAGAGAATGCGATGGGACGTGCAAAACTTGCAGACACAACAGATTATATGGTCCTTCAGTCTCGGCACAGTGGCAAATGAAGGATTTTATGGGGACCAGCGGCTTGAGTGGCAGAATGCTCCTAAAGCCTCAGCTAGTTCTAATGAGGCAAGTTGATGTAGCAACCAGGTCCACTGGGCGCAGGAAGGACCAGATGTCGCTCGTACACTCACTCATTCCTTCCAGCACAGCCGGCATTCACCTTTCAGCCCATCTGCTGCTACCAAGCTCAGTCAATATTTAGCCACTGGGAAAAGGACAGACATGCTCTGCACCTGGATCATTATAGAGCCTCTGGTAAATTGGAGCATTTTTTTCTCTCTCTAAGCCTTACTAAAAGAATTTTTTTTTTAAAAGGCAGTAAACCACTCCTTTTAAGCCCACACTCTGTGACCCCTTGGACTTGACCTCCTGATGTTTCAGATACTTCGTTTTAGTTCCCTTAGCAGTGTATACTAATGAGGGAAAAATATGACACATCGCAGTGCTAGATCGCCTCCGGAAACAGTTGAATAAGCCTTGCAGCTCATGTGGCATGACTCAACAGTGAATCACGGGCTGCCAAGGCGCCACTGCGCAAAAGTGACATGCAATATGCCAATTATCGCCTGAAGATGAGACATTAACAAATTACTGAAGAGAGGAAAAGGATGATTCCTCAGAGAGAAGGAGAGAAAAAAGGCTGATGGTGAAAAGTGCTACTGTAAGTTTGGTTTGATGTGCAAATTTTCAATGCAAAGATCGGAGGTAATGTGGATCCAGAGGCAGCCCAAAAAGTGAATTGAAGAGATTATAAAGCATTACATTATAAATTATGACTCCGTAACATATTGTCTATTATTTTCCCTTTGCTTTGATCCAAATATATCCGCCATATGCAACCAACAGAGTCTATCCCAGCATGCAATGGTAACCACTGAGGATGTATTTACCTTATCTTAATGTCACCACTTAACTTTTATAGCATTAAGAGCAACAGCAGGATCCCAACTTCAGAGGCCCCAGCCGTGGCGATTCATAATTGATCTCTGCTGAACGAAACACTTTTCGTATTGTGCTGCAGAAAATCTCATGGGCAATCCAGGACAACAGTGTGCTCTTTCGCTGAGGAGTGCGCATAGTGTTGAGCGTGATGGAATAAGAGTAAAATGACTCTTACACTCTTACCCCAGTTGCAGAGATTGAAAATGATTTAAAGATTTAAAAGACGGAGCAGACAACTCCGCCAACTCTCCGCTTGTCTCCCGGCAAAAATCCTGATAAGACTTTTATCACCTCATTTTGAAGGAGTTGGCTCTCGTGCAACTTTGTGCATGTGTGCCGTGCTTCTTCGCCTGTAGTAGCTATCAAATGTCTTTTAAAGAGAGACGGTCCGTAAAAAGGACGGAGAGTATATATCTCCTATTAGTTCTTCTCCCAGCATGGGACTTGTGCCTAGTTGAGTCGCTACTGCAGGGTGGATTTGCATTCAAATTCATAGGACGACACGCTTTGTCGCTGCAACCCTGGTCTGCTCACGCGGGGAACTCGAAAGGATGTGTTCATGTCAGCTCTCTGCCTCGGCTGCAGGCAAACAGAGGGCTGTTGTTTCACCACAAATTCATCGCAACTTTTGAATTGGGTATTACCCGGTGTGGCTCAGATGCCCTGAGGAACACAAAGTGCACTTCATTCACATTCTACGGAGCTGTAACTATATCATACTTTTTATGAACATTAGGGTTAATCAGTTGTCATTGCTTCAAAGGTTCTTTTAAACTATAACAGACATGTGCTAAAACATTTAACAACCGTCTACGGCGTTTCAAGTCATCAGTTAAGAGGAAAAATAATTCCCTTTGCACCACTGAAACGGTAACTGCAACAAAGGATCATCTTCACAGACTCAAAGGAAGCCGGAAACACTTTTCTTTTGAGTGTCAGACCACTGCACTTAAACACCATTACATGTACATCCAGTTAGGATTATAAACCTGCAGAGGGGCTCGATAATGCTCTGAAAATATTAAAAGATATTAAAGAACAGTCCTCAGCTTTGAATGGCCAGATGAATTATAGTTATAGGATCTAATGGAACTGCAGGTTGACTTTGCGCAGTAATTGTTCACGTTTGAAAAAACTGTTAATGTATAAAATACCAAACACTGCATAACAATTTACTTTGGAAAGTAAGTCAGTTACATATATAGTAATTTACAGGAGACAGGGTCCACATAGTACACATAGTACATGGTAAAATAATAAGTCAGAACAAAATATATTTTACACCTTTTCTAAAAAAAAAAAACCATCTTCAGCATATTAAACATGAGCATTACTGTGTATTTTCTAAAAGTATGTGGTGGTTTTCTGTGGACTGAAATCTCTTTTCCCTCATTTCTACTTCGCTGTCATACGCCACCACTCAGCACCACCACTCCTCGGCCACAGACCACGTGTTTGCATGTCTGAGTATGGCTCGCGGTTTCTAACTCCAAATGTACTGTGAACACGGGACACATGTATTTGCGAGTTGTCACATCAGGGCATGTTACCCATGAGCTAACTGCCACATTTCCATGTCATTAGATACACATCTAATGGAGCTGTTATGAGGGCAATGTGCCTTGAGGGCCAAACTGCCCTTTCCAGTTTGCACCCCGGTAATTACATTAAAATCCGACATAGCAAACATAAAATGCGGAGAGAGCCCAGTGGTTGTCATTGAAGAATCGGGACACAGCTTCTCCGACTCAACTCGTCTTGTCAGATTAGAAACAGTAGATGTAAAAGATCAGTGTGTTCACGAGATAGTTGTTCCTTTCCCCCAAAACCGATTTTATTCTGAGAAGGAAGGAAAGCCAGGAGGGACAAATAGAAGAGGAAACAAAGGAGAAGTGGCTTTAGCAGGATTTATTCCAAGGTCACCAAGAAAGTATTCATGACTTAATTTCTGCACAGTAAAATGAAATGGTTTGAGTCGGTAGACAAATGACCTCATCAGAAAATGGCCTCTTTCCACATAACAGCTTCACTCGCCATTGAGGAGTACTTATGGCTATTATTATTCTTTACTAGTGCCTCCTGGTCCATTGTTTCAGGGTAAATGGAGGCCCATGAGTAGACTTCTGGGTTGTTTATCTGCTCTGTCAGTTCTGATGCCCTTCAATCGACAGCATACAGAATGACTCCCTGCCTCCCTGTAAACACGGGATGATGAGGCAAGAAACCCTCATAATCTCCACTGATTCCCATGACTCACTGCTCCGCACATCATGCAGCATCTTGGAGGGTTCGTTTCCATTTGGATTGAAGGCCCGGTTTCCGGCCATTTAAGTCGAATGACAGACAGGGGAAGGCAGGTGCATCACCGGTCTGTCTGTTTGCACGGTGCACTGTTTATACCCGCAGCAAATATTTTGCTGAAAAAACTCCAAGACAATGTTCTGAAAGTGTATTCAATTATATGGTATCAAAACCTGACATCATTTGTTTCAGTGACTCCGATCAAGGCTTTAGTGTAAAAGATGTTATGAGTGAAGGAATACACTTGAACTGCTGTGAAAGTCAAGCATCGCAGTTCCTGAAGTACTGGGCTTTGTTTACAGATGTAAGGAGGTGTCTCACTTTCAAAGACCTGTTAACACACATATAACTGAGATGGAATGAGAGTACATGCATAACACAAAAAACTGCAGAGATAGCATGAAAAATGACTTCAGAAAATGGCCTGTTATGCATATGCCGCTGGTGTATATATTTTTTGAGTACCAGGTCTTAATTGTATTGGGTAAAAACTCACATTTTTGATATTTTTTTAAATGATCAGTCGTTTGACTCGATAAAACATATGCAGATACCCTGCACAGTAAATCCAAATGCCGGAGCATCAGCCCTGATTAGTTTGAGGTTGAACCATGAATCATCTGGGAATGTTCCTCTTCCCTCATTTTCTCATCATCTGCCTGCCATCTTCATCCCCACCCTGCCTCTTAACCTAAGCAGCCTCTGAGCAATAGCATCTTAAAATGGCTTGTGACCTTTGGGTGATGCTGATGCCGAGCCGCCATCACAGCCAATAATATCTCATTAGGATACAATAGCCAAGTCAAATCCGGCTTCTAAATCTGTGCCAGGAACATTTACCCCATTCCCCCGGCGACTGCCAAAAGCAGTTTGTATTTAAGGGATAGGCCCCTCTCATTTAGAACATGGCAAAATACACTTTGTTTTTTTAGTTTACACATTGTTAATTTTTTTTGTTTTGTTTTTTAAAATACTATTCTTAAAGCATATATTCTCAGAGCTTGAAGAAAAACTTCTGTATCTGTAACAGATAACAGGTAACAGGATTTATGTTTTCAGAACCAAAGTTAAATGTCTCTGTTTTTAATTTCTATGATTTATTTATGCTGGCTGTTGGCAGATAAGCGCTGGTTTGTGTCCACTCATCCTGGAAACCAGTGTCCAAGCAGCCGCCCACCAACAGATGCTGTCGCCTCGGTCAGCACTGTGCACAGTGAATTCAGGAGAGGGGATGAAAGATACCTACGAAGAGAGTCAGGAGGGAGAGAAAAGAGATGGTTTGAAGCAGATGGTCCCTTACAGGATGCAGGCATCTGTGGCCTGTGGAGTGGTAAAAAAAAAAAAAAAACGGAAAGAAGGAGATGGAAGAAAATATTTCAGGAGCAATGACACAGAGTTGTTACTGTTAGTGGTTTTTAAGCTCAGGTGACTATTACACCTGCTGATAAACCTTCAAACTCAAATATTTTGTGTGTTCCTTGCAAAACGTCGCATACAGGTGCTGCAGCATGGACTGACTTAAAAATCTAACAGAACATCTAGATTTTTTACACGATTTAGGTTTTCAAATCCTGCACACCTCACACATAAGAGTGCCCACGGAAACTCACCATCAGCAGACGGCAGCTGCAGCGATGGCACGGAAGGAGAACAAAATGCTCGCTCTCCTTTGTGTTCGCAGAGGGCTGAAAGGAAACAACTCGGGGTCTGCGGGACATGTCATTCACCGCGGAAGGTTTGGCAGTCGTTTGTGGAAAGGAGAGGCGCAGGAAAGAAGCGCGGCAAAAAGCTCATCCCTCTTCTTGATGGCAAAAAGAGCTTTGTCTCTCAACTTGGAGAGCGACCTGGAGAAGATTGCATCAGTCAGATTTCCTTCTGTTCTCAGATTACTTTGATATATGCAGTGCAGCCAATCCTATTTGTCCCAGACACAAAGGACCACTGAGAGCGCCATGCCTTTTACCAGCTCAGCACTTCATACCTGTGTGGAGAATTATGATTCTGCATGATATCATCAAGGTCATGTTGTTGGTGCCTGACCCCTTGCCCTTTGATTGGTTGTTATAAATTTTATCACGCCTGGCCTTCGGCCTGCTGTCAGCTCACCCTTGAGAGTGCCACTCCAGACGAGCCATCCCCCGGCGGTTGAGAGGCAAGTGCTTGTGGGCAGCCCAGGGAGAATATGCTTTAGTGCAGAGCAAATCAATCTCAAAAAGAAGGCTTCTAAATCATGAAATATGACGTTGTTGTCGCACATGCCTGGCTTCATCCACGTGGCATTAATATGAGGTCCTCTTCATTTGTGAGCACAGAATCAAAAGACACATTGCAAAGGCTTTTTTAATCCCTGTAAAGATCGTTAGAAGCCGTCAGTGACCCACAATGCTCGGGGTTAGATCACGGGTCTATTTATAGTGTGTTTGCTCCGCGGTGACGTGAGGCGCGATTGAACCTCCAGTTGTATTACCAGCTCAGACTTGTTAGAGGAACAGGTGCTGGAGCCGAGAAGACTCGCTGATGAGATGGCGGCACCAGGTCCGGCATTAGTGGTGTTGGTGGTGTTGGCAAGAGTGTAAAACTTGGCCTAGTGTGGTGAGGAAATGAGGTCAGCGCTACTTCCAAGAGTTTGTTTATGAGTCACATCTGTGGGTTAATGCAAAGTGAATAGGGGTTTCACACTGTGCACTGCAACACCCCAAATTGTAATATTAAACTCACATGGTGTGGAAGAGCAAGTAATCAATTACAAGCAAAATAAATTGGATGGCAGGAAAGGAAGGGATGGACAGCTGATGACATATTTATCAAGGCACAATCACCACCGAGGAATTTCTTCCAGCTCTGCTCGCACTGACTGACAGATGGAGAGAGCTTCCCTGGGAGACTGGTTTTAAGGAAATGGGACCGTGCAGTGCATTTCAGCTATTTGGGGAGGAGACTTGTGCTTCAAAGCTGGAAGGCATGTAATAAACTATTCATCTTTTACCTGAAATAATAAAACGGAGGAGGTTGGATTATGCTGCTGATCCCAACGTGTGCATTTCTAACTAAGTCAGAATGGAAAGTAGCAAAACAAAGCAGATGAATCCAAGACAATGCGCACACCTCGTGCCATTTGAATTACCACAGAGGCCACACACACCGGAAATATTATGGGTGACAAAAAGTAAGGAGTCATATTTCTTTATTTTTGTTGCTCGCAGCTCGGTCCGCTGTATCACGTTAGGATATTAGCTTCCTCACTGACCAAACAATGCAGCTCCTCAGGCTATATTCTCCCTCCAGAAGATATGATATCCACGGAGAGGACAGCCACTCTGAGACACGTTGGCTTTTACGGCCCACAGTGCATGCTCCAAATGATTCATACAAATGTTTATTTAAAGAGATTAATTCCTCTTACAGTGTATTATTCATCAGGTTTTTGAGGGCATCCTGGCTTATAATATGGCTTGTCATTTTCTCCAACTGACTGAAGCACGGCTAAATTGTCCTGAATAATTCAGGGGCCTGGTAAATAAAACAGCAGATGGGGCCGGCGTTTGCCTGCATGGAAGAGACTGAAAGGACTCTCTGTCTCCAGGTGAGGACTGTGCTCTTCTTTCAGAAACCGAGAGAAATGTGCATTATTTAAGCTTGGAAACACTGGGCCTTGGTCCAACGCAGGAAGCTACAGTAGGAGACGGAGGAGGCGGGGAGGAGCTGAGGATGAGCATTTGGCAGCCCATAGTTGAGCCTGGAGTGAGAAACAAACAGCACCAGTGAACAGAAGGCAGGACCTCAGAGGAGAGGAAGGCTCGGAGGGCTGGACAGCACAGCATCAGAGCAAATAAAACCTGTGGTGTTGAAGACCTTAAGCACAGTTTAGAAAAATGTCCTCTGACGTAATCTCAAATCATATTCGGTTATTATCTTAAAAAAATACTTCCTGATATATGTTCAGGGGCTAAGGGTCGTGTTTGGCAGCGGACAGGACATCCCAATGGGTATGGAACCGACCCAAATTTACCTATAATTCAATTATGTTATTTATTTATGTTATTAATTGAATTTTTCAGATATATTCCTGATCATATATCTAGATAATTTATTCACAAAATAAGACATGGTATTTAAAAAAAAGGAAGAACATGTGCAGGGGAAAATCCAGCCCCCCCGAGGGAGGCTCAGTGAAGTGTCTGGAGTGTTTAGGCTACTTTCTATGCCGGCTCTAAATACATTTTTAATCACCCTGAAAATTTCTGTCCTTGTTTGTATTCCCCTATTTGAATGTCTAGCAACAATTACTTGAGTTAAATTTGTAAATCTAAGATAAAAGTGGAGAGATTTTGTCTACCATCACAGTTTGGGTAGATTTGTATTTTAGACTAGGTTTATTAAAGATTACCATTAATTTACCATCCGTTTTAGCCAAACCAGGGATTCTTTTATGATTATTCATTGCTAAAGATATGCACTAGCTGGATTACATTGTCTATTAAGGGTATCCATGGAAAGCACTGATTGAATAATCAAATAACCAATGGTAACGGGGTATAGATATGACTGACTCTGCCCTAGATATGCCGTGATAACAGAGAAGGTAATCAAATCTAATGGAGGCTCACTGAGTCATCAGAGGGTACTTTATCTCCTATGTACTGCACGGTCACATACGATTACTAGGAAATGGTCAGACGTGTCATGGCAGGCCTCTTATGAGGGAGTCACAAAGAGAGGGAGTAATTGAGGAGGATTGCATCCTGTAGTGGATAATTGCCAGCGGACAAGACTCGTATTTCACTGGGAAGTGCTTCTTTGAAAACCATATGTTACACATCAAGTGTAACAAAGTAACAAGTTATGCTTTACAGTACTGTATTACTATTCAGGGCTTCCTTTCATCTTACTATAAAATGAGGAATCTCTGTGGGTATGTTTTTAATTGGCCTCTCTCAAGAACAGCTCCTCCAATCGACTTCAACCTTGGCAGGTGCGTTGCTGGGAGCACAAGGAAGGGCAGTGGCGAATTTTGTGCAATTACGACACACAAACAGGCCAACAGCACTCTGTAGCAGCAGGGGCTCGGACTCCTTCACATAACTAACGTCATGGATCACAACAACGGCGCGACGCAAAGATGGCCGCGCCTGGTCCAAAACAGTATATCCATGTGTGCATGCACGAATCCTCTGGAGAACAAGCTGCAGCTGAAAAAAACCTCGACCACCTTGATCATCTGTTAGGGAGGTTTTTTTAGATAAGAGAACCACCAATGCACATCTGAAATGTCTTAACACATGATATATCAGGATTATGAACCTGGGGGAACGTGCTTCTGTTGGTAGAAGTCACTTTTGATTTTCTAAACGTTTCTTCATCGGCCCCATGAATATTTCTGCACTGCTGCTGTTGTGGTCACATTATGTTACACCATGCGTGACCAAACGTTGTTATTCGGACGTTCTATATTTTCTCTTTAGTTCAACAGCCACTGATGCAGAGAAAAATGGTCTAAACTGTTGTTGCAGTCTCTCGTGTAAGTGTTTGTGTGAGCTTTTCTCTAGAACGCTGCAGCCAGGGATACAACAGGCCAAGCAAAGGCCCATTCCAAACAGCCATGTTTACAACAGGCACTGCAATTTTCAATATAGGAGATAAGAAAAGGACGGAGGACATTAAGAATGGATATGATGATAATGACTTATCTGAGCATTTACCCCAAAACTGTTATTTGTCGTATATTCTGCTTACATGCTTAAATGTTTGATAGTGAGAATATATTATTAATTCAACAAGGCTGCCAAAAAAATTAATTACAGTGAAAGGGTGAATCCACAGGGGATTTCTATCCACTCATCATAATATGAATTAGAGCTACAGTGTGTAATATTTACTATACTAATATTACAGTGCCACCATAAAGTGTCCCCGGTCGGTTGCTCAGTTGGCTGCGGTTTGCAACTTTACCACCAGGTGCCGCCAGAAAATACCAGAAATTACACACTGGGGCTTTAATCAAACCATTGGCTCCGACACAGGGCAAAATAAGACTTATCCCAAATACACAGTGGAAAGCAATCGCAAATGTTTTACTGCTTTGAAATGGCCACTTATGTTCTTCTGAATTTTCTGACAATCGGTCCTTTTTCAATATTAAAGGTCCATAAAGCAAATATTATGGGTATTAACACTGCATGAGAAAAACTAATCCACACCTTAATGTCAAAGAGGCTGCTGCCGAGAATCAGTCACATGAGGACAAACGCCAGCTCGGGTGAAAAACAAGAAAAGAAAAGCAAAAAGCAATTCACTCCTAAGTGGAATCAAGCAAACCGTTCCAGGGCCTTCTGAATTAGGACTTAATGAGCAGATGAAAAAACAGCTGGACAGGGAGACGAAGGATAAGTCGAGGTGATGAGCAGAAGTCTTAAACCCACTTAGGACACAGAGAACCAAAAATAGATACAGGTTCATAATAGGATGATCATCTGTAGAACTATGGTGAGAGAAATCTCTAAAGAAATGTCTGTCGCATAGTGGCTGTATAGTATCTTATTTTAGTAATTGTATAGAGTCGTGTTGGCAAGGACTATAATGAAATGTTCATGAAAGAACACTCCTTCGATCAAACATGAGCAAAATAATATTGGAGCTCTTGTGGGAAACCTACTGTTTACTATGTCAGTCATGGATAGTACAGTATGTATTGTTACGTATTGTATTCAGGGATGTCATAACTGAAATTAAATATTCATACTGTAGCTATTTCATGAAGTTCAAAATTTAAACTGAAATAAAATGTTTTGAAAAATAATCACTGCCAGGAATCAAAATTCTTCTAGACACCTGAGTACAACGTGTCCAAATTTTTAATCATAGGAAATTTGAAATGGGCTAAATTTTCCAGTTGGCAGACAATTTACTCCTTAAAAATGTGAAATCAAAATATAAACTGCTTTTGCAATTGGACTATGTCTTAGTGTTACCTCGGACAAATTAAAATTAAAATGGAAATGGCAGCTTGCATTTTAAGTAAGAGCCAGGGAGAGCTCACCTTTTGTTCCAATTACACACATTTCTAATCATGCTCCTTTTAATCTAGAGCATTGCCAACAACTGCGGTTTGTTTCAGTCGGGCATTATATTGTATTACAGTTACAATAAATCAACCTTTCCTGGTTTAAACAAAACACTTTAAAAAGCAAAGTATTGATTAAGTTTGGTTATTTTTCACTGCATAGATTAAGTTCAGAGTTTCATGTTTTTTTGTATTCTAACGTACCAATAGTTACCATGGTTTCCCTGGAGTTAAAGAGGGGGGTGACCAAACACTCCATGCCTCTACTTCTTGTTTTTTAATGGAAGTTGACAACCAGCGATTAAGGAGAGTGATGGCCACCTTTTGTTTTTTTATTTAATGTTAACCAATAATCCTGTTTGCCTAATAAAATTAATACAAATTTTACTGCATGCTCCACTTGACGAGCAATTTTGATTTTGAGACCATGAATTCCTTCTTCCTTCTTTCTTTCATCTGTCAATCCTTCCTGTCCCAAAATGTATTACTATTCATTAGGGCTGTCATGAGCACCATGTTTGGGGGCTTTCAAGCTTCAGTGATAAATATATTCTTTCTGAATATTTCAAGCTTGGACCAGGGGGTTGGAGAGGTAGACGAACAAAAACTGGACTTCAAAGTTCATCAACTAAAATGGGGAGTGAGTTTAAAACTCATAGCAGTTCTTCTTTCATTATCAGCTTGGTTTTCCATGTGTCCCTAGAATAAGGCTTTGCAGTACTCCGAGAAAACAGTGGTTGTGCAAAAAGTCAGGAAATGGAGACATGAATCGGCGTCTCTCACTCTAATCCCTACCACCACCTTTGCATGAGGAGGGTGAGACTATGGCTCCTTATGTGGGAAAGTATTTGCAGTAGACACTCTGCAGACTTATCTCCGTTGTGAACCTGTGGCACCTTTAGGATTAGGGTTTGTCAGCATCCTCCGCAGACGCCACCCCAACAATCCACCCATAGCCTCCGGAGGCAGTCACTCACCATTACCTGGCCTAATCACTGAACATGCTGCTGTCTCCCATTAATGGACGAACACTGTTGGCCGGCATCTGGGATGTGAGTTGAGTGGCGCACGGCCTGCTTGACTGAGCACCTTATTGGCTCGTCAGCGCGGAGAGCTGTTTAGTGTTCTGTTGTGCGATCTAATGAAATATCCTCACCGTGTGAGGGAAAGGGGCTGTTCCTAATGCTGAGTCGAGCCCCGCTGGGAAGAGAAACAACACTGGCCACCTCCAGTTTGGCAGCAAGTGATTATATCTCTCTTTCTCCAACCCTGTTATCATTCTAGATTAGATAAAGCACCTCTGCGGTTTAAGGTGCACTAGATCATAGCAAAGTATTTACCTTTGTTGGTTTGACCCTGCCCAGATACAGACACTCCCATATTATAGAGTTTTATGAGTTGAATTAAAATGACTGTTCAGTGCAAATTTTGGCCCAGTTGTGTCTGGGTGATTTCAACATTTTCTTTGTACCAAACAAATCTATTTCACAGAGTGTTGGGGTTAATTCATCATATTCTTTTCTTATAATAGTGTTGTTTTTTTTAAACGAGATAAAAGTCAAGATACCTCTCCCTGAGCACCTAAACCACAGGGATCTTATAAACCAAGGGTGGAATCGATGGATCGTCTTCTCTGATTCACTTATGGTGTATGAATCTCATGCAATACCTTCATGTCTCAGTACGATATAGAAGTACAATGAAATAAAAAAGATTTCACCACAGCATTCCATTTTGTTCAATATCAGAGTAAAAGAAAATGTCTTGCCTGACATATGAGTTTTTTGGTTTAATGTACTTCAGCAAAATGTCCACCACAATAAAACAGATTTTTTATGAGGAAAAAAAAATGCATACATTGTCCTGCTAACAGAGTACTCCAATGTACTTGACATCATAACAATAAACTTTGTGATAATACATTTTAATTGTATAGCACCCTTCATACATCAATTGCAGCTCAAATGCCTCACAGGGAAAAATACAATCAAAGACAGGTATTTACAGAAGACACCAGAAGGGAATGCTATGAATAAAAACAGCAATAATATGAAATTAAGCTAATTAACCCCTAACCCTAAGGAATATAATTGATATCAAATAAAAACAAAACACAGTCAATTTAAAAATACAATTAATAAAAAAGTTACTTGTCTTATACTGTAGTCTCATATGTATGGTACAAACCTTTGGTGCAATAAAAAAAAGAAAACAGCTTCACCATATTTTTTACAGTTCATATTAAAACTCGTAAAATCAGCTTGTCAATCTGTTGGTTCATAACATACCAACGACTGCACATGTACTGAACTAGGATTGGAATGATCCCAGCCAGCCTACTTTCATTTCTGGCATTGAAACGTTTCGGCTGGTCCCTGCTTGTCAATAATTGAAAACGTACTCTCCAAAACATCTTTCCAAAACATCACTCAATAAGGCGCCCTTGCAGCACCGTGCTGTGTGCTGGAGGAAAAGGAGCGTCGAGAAGTTTTCTTTCTCCCAGCATGCTCAGAAATCCAAAGTAGAGAAACGACTGTTGTACCTATTTTGCCACTGACCCAGAAAATATCGCTCCAAGTGAAATCATACGGAGAAGTTCTGCTTTTCTTCATGGAGTGGCTTGGATGGTAATTAGCAGGGCCTTTTCTTTTTAAAGCTTTGAAGTTTGCTCGTAGAATCCACGAAAAAAAGCTCCAAGATAGATTGAACAGGTATTTATCAATATTGGTGAAATATGAATACAAACTATTCACTAGGTATAACACACTAAAACATTTTTCAGGTATCACCATTCTGGGTCTCTCTTTTTATGCAAGAATATCAACAAAAGTGCTTCCAATGTATGTATTTCATCAAAGGCAGCTCAAACAAGCTGACTTCCTGAGCAGACTCTTATTGGAGAAGTCGAGCGGTAGAAGTGGAGGAGGGGCAGAGGTCAAGGACACACTTACACTGTTTCCAAAAATCACTCAGCTCTTTCATGGGCCTCGCTCAACTTACACAGTACATCAACAAAAGAGTTGGAATAAAAATGTAGATTTCTGGCTCAGTGTGAGGAAAAAAAACACATTTTGAGAAAACCGACTTTAAAGATATGTATTGTGATTGAAATCTACAGACACACAAAAAAACAGTGCAGTGCAGTGAAATAAACACTTAAAAGTGTATTTTGGACATTTTTCTTCAAAATCGCAAAATTGACCAGTGCATGATAAAAGGATGGTTTTGCCTGTAGTGTCTCACCTTGAAAGTGAACTACACACACACACACACACACACACACACACACCCTGGGGGTAGGGCCACGGATCATCTTAGACCATGAAGGTGAAAGCACTGAGGTGGACGAGAGAGAACAAGAGCAGACAAAAGCTGTGAACACCTTTTTATACTGTTCGGCCACAGATGCTGTTCTGATCCAACTATTAAACCGAAATCTACAAAGCCTCCATCTTCTCTCATCCCCAGAAACGGGCGCATCGCATTAACGTCTAAGCGTCATAGCCCAAAGACTGAGCGTGTGCGCTCGTGCTCCAGGCTCAATGTTCAAAGAACACTCAGTTAACACTGTTTCATGGCAAACTGGTGGCATGTCAGTGCACCTGATGTAAACTGTCTCGGGTAGGAATTAAAATCCCGTTAAGTCCAATGGGTTCTTGACCTTCTGTTTGTGAGGGGAAATTATGCAAGCATTGAACTCAAACCCAAATTTGACTCATTAACCAACATTTGTAGATGGAGGGGAAAAAAAGCAGATACAGTATATCTTCCTATCATTGCTATGAAATGATCGTTCAAGAGTGCCACTTATTACACTGCATCTTCATTCGCCGTCAGTGAATGTAAGTTGCAGGGAGCCGCCTCATACGGAGAGATAAAAATGAATCCTGCTGTGGATATTAAATTATAAGGATATTAAAAACGGCTCTTTGGGGGATATGAGGTACTGTCTATGGGCCAGAGGATTTTATTAACAATAAAATATTGCTTTGGATATTCATAATAAAAACGGCATGATCTCTCTGGCTGCTTTCTTTATCTCAAGAATAATTTATTGGTTTAGCGCACACTGAAGTTCAATGAAGTGACATTTTGAAACTGAGCTTGTCTTCTATATGCAGCCATCCAATTTACACACAGAGAATAGCTGTCTGTTCAGCATGAGAAAACTTCTCAATATGAATCCCTGCATGCACTGTGTTTGTTTTCATGCTCGTGCTTTATACTTTATGTTACAAATCTTCAGAATCTGGTGTGTGCCTTTTTACTAAGGTCACTCATGGTGTGATCTCCTCTCAGGGAAAGGTGTGTCTTAAACACTGAGTAACAAATTCAAAACACCGGTGTGGTGTCAATCTTTCGATGTTGTGCCTGATAATTATCGCTACTTTTGCAACCGCACGGGTCTCAAAACATAGCAGATATCAACTGTTTGTCTACACTCGGTAATCAGAGACTTGTGATGTTCTTTACACTTACTGCCTGGTGCAAAGAACAACCCACTACTAATACACACATAAGGCGGATTGATATCTATAAAACAAGTGCAAACCCATATATATATTTATATATGTGTGTGTGTATATCATACACACATATTGCATATTGTGTATCTATGGTGAAGGTAGGGTACACTGACCTTTGTCTGATGGATTGTTTTCTCCCAAATGAAGACATGAAGGGGGTGGAAAGGGTGGGTGCATGTATGTGCGTGTGTGTGTGTGTGTGTGTAAAAAAACGGAGTTCTTTTTTGGACTTTCAACAATTGAGCTTCTCCTCTGCCATGTAATTACGTACCCCCACCTCCCCCTACTCGCCTCTTCTCCAATACCGCGTCTCATCACCTTTTTTTTTCCTTCCTTTTTCTCGGTCCTCATTCTGCAGCGGCTCCCAGGCGAGCCGCAGGTGGTGGCAATCTCTGTCTGTCCCACTGCTCTGACTGTACACTCACAGGGCTGCTGCCCAATAACACAGGCTTTACCTCTCAGACAGCACAACCACGCACTCGCGCACAGCTGCAGGAGCAGCACAGACATCCACTGTCTTGCACAGGTTTCGTGTGCATGCTCTCGCACACACTCCTTAAACACTGGCATGTATGTGTGGTCCTGTGTAATATGAGTTTTGTCATCATTCAATAATCTTACTCTTGAACCCCATCCTCTTCCTCACAAAGCTCACCAGACCGCGTGTGTCCCATCCAGCAACATTCACCAAAATGAAATTCGTGGTGACAACAAGCTTTGATACTGGGACAAAAGAAAATAGAAACAAAAAAGTGATTCGATATTCGAAGATCAATGATTTACCATGTCAAATAATAACCATCAAAACTTAGGTGTTGCACATATTTTAAAGAATTTGCAGCATGATGGGCTATTAAAAGTGCTTAATCGTGTTGCCTTCAAATTAATCAGTGCGTTTGACCCATTATTAATCATGTGCAGTTTGCTGTTTGCAATTTACATTAGTTTTCCTCATCTCTAAATGTTTCTGTCAGTTTGGTCACCTCTGCTTTTTACATGCTTGCAAATGGCAATTTTGCTGTGTATATATTAAATGGTTCAGGAAATAAAGTGCTGATGAGTAAAGAGTCTCTGTCTTTCTAGACAATATATTAATCAAACCATAAATCGATTTCAAATTCAAAACTCACGCGCCTTTTTAAATCTTTCAATAATATTTCATACTTTTCCATCATTTAAATTTGAGTGCATGTTTTGTTGCTTCAAACCCGGCTGACTGCTACTCAATCATATTTAATGGCATAGATTGCTATTTCTACCCTGAACTTAACACAAAGCCTTTTGTTATGAGGATTAATTTTCTGTTCTTATGGGAACTTGCAGTCATCAACTCCCTCTCTTTGTTCTTCCTCTTGCTCTCTCTAACGCACACAGCTCCCTCTGGAATTAGCTCTCTTTTTATGGGGGGCTGGGTCCGTTGTATATGACAGTGGCCTTTCGTTTTGCTAATGTGGGTGATTTTCTCCCCATGAAAGCACCGTAATCCGTCTCCTGCTTGCAGGGACTGGCGATTTATTGTGCGCACTAGGCATTAACACACCACAGCTAAGAGCAGAGGCAGTTCTTCAACAGATAACACGCTGGAATAAGATGGGGCATTCAGATTAGCTGCGGTGTCAAATGAATTGCATGCTATTGGAATAACCCAAGAGTTCCAACGCAGTGTCCTCTGTATCAGATCTGCCATAGGTTTCGGCATGACAGAGACTAAATGAAGCGTGGCTTTGCATGGGTCGCATCCGCACGGGATCGTCGGCGTGCCTCCTGTTCGACAGCAGAGTCTCCACGTACGAGCCCATGTGCAAACACGTTCCACGCACAGAGCTCACACGCTTCTCTCTCCGTCTTCAAACAGAACATTCGCTCTCAGTAGTTTCATTGAAAACCAACATGGGCAAAGAGGATCAGCAAAAAAAGAGCCAGGTTCTCTTTGCTGGATCTTTTTCACTTTGCGGCCTTTCATCGGGGTTTGACAGCCGCAACCCAGAGAGCGGGAGCACGTAACGTTACACTTTTTTTTTCTTCTGTGAAATTCAATTCCACTCTAATATCCTGGTATTAATGTCTAATTTTCTGCACCATGACCATGTTCTCTAGAAAAATTCAATTTTTCCCTCAGAATAAAAGCATTTACCGTAGGTCTTCAATTAGCTAAAGAGTAATTACAAATGCATGCCTGTAGCCGCATTAATGTCGTAATAATACGCCTTGAAAATGAAATAACGCGAACAGTGCTGCTTAGTCTTTCGGCTGCAGCTGTCCGGACTCTTTCCTTTGCGGCGACCCCTTGTGAGGGGGTCACAAGGGTAATTAGGAATGAGAAAATGTTTCAAAACATCACACCTGCCGCTTCATCCTCATTCACTCGCTGTCAGGTCTGCAGCTTCACTCAAAAAGCCAAGAGAGCAGTTTTTTTCGCTGACTTATGAAAAGCTATTGATTGAGTGATACTGGTCCAAGTCCTGACTGTCTGCTTCAATCACTTGATCACATTTCCTCCGTCGGGGAAGTTCACAGAGGCGATGGCGACGCGCCCGGGGGACACACCCAAACGCAGTCATGCATTTGCAAATGCCAGGGCCCCGGAGAATGGACCTTGACAGCCAATGGCCCCATCACTGAAGTGCCCATTTCCTCCAGAATATTGTGGGGGAGGCGGCATCCTCCTAAACAAACCGCTGGCCCACCTTCGCCCCGCCGGCAGACTTTCCGGTCCATAAGAGCTCTCTGTGTGGTGGTGAGGCAACGACTGCAGCTTTGCTTTATTGATGGGAATCTCTATGAATATTTGAAAACCCTTTCAACTTGGCATGACAGGATATAGGGGGAACAGCAGCCTTTGTGGGTGGCATTTATCCTGCTCCGGTACAATATGCTCCTCTTCTTAAAAGCCCTTTAGAACAGAGGGTACAGTGTGAGAGAGCAGCGGTGTGAATCCTCTTCTCTGGCAAAATGTCAGTAGCACCCAGATGCGCCATCAGCCACGCCCACAACAGTAGTGTTATTCACATCAACCCTTGTTGCTTTATTTCTTTATTTTTTCTTTCTTTCCCTTGATCTATTTAATATGAATGGTATTGACAAGAGATGAGACATGAAGCGGCCACAGTGGGGGAGGACGTGAATTCAGAGTTAGCACACCATTGGTTCATCACGCAGCAGATGGCCCCCTCTTTGCGAGCGTGCACTTGCATTTGTGTGCATGTTAAACAGCATCCGTGGAAGAGCGGTGAGGAGAAAACAAACAGAGAGATGGAAGAAGAAAAGATGACCAGAGATAGTGGGTGGCGCCCACACAGTGGGGGTTGCTGCTGCAGGGTCAGGGCGTTTCGCCCTTCCAACAGCTCTCTCCAAACCAGTTGTTTTGGATTCTATCCAGCTCCAGGCGCCTCCGGTGAAAACAGAGCTGACCTTTTTTCCGGCACTCCGGGTCTGCAGAACACGGACTCTGGAAGGGTTGTGATCCTCGTCTTGGCACCGCTCTTGTTGATTCTATTGCTCTCTCTCGTTGTAGAGCGGTTCAATCACGATAGTACACGCAGGGTTTATTTGAAATTTGTGTACTCACATATTTTTCTGATCCAGACGTGCATGTAAGCATTTCACCAAAGCGGTTGTGGGGGGGGGGGGGGGGGGGGGGGGGGGGGGGGGGGGGGGGGGGGGGGGGGGCTCCTGCATCCTGCATCCTGCATCCTCTATCAGACCGTTATGGGTTCAGTTTTCATTCACTGCCACTTCAACAGGGACACATTCAAAAAGCTGCAGCCTGCCCTGCCATCACCCTCCACAAACTCACCCATGTCACTCCTCCTACACGGCTCCTTCTGGCTGCTTCTATCAATCCTTGCATATCAATCCAGCACTCTGGCACTGGCACACTGGTGATGTAAGATTTGAAGCTTGTTTTATTGCGGCACTCACAGCAAGTTGCTCAGGACTAGTCCATCAACTTAAGGACTCTAATGAAAATGTAACACTGGAGACACGCGGATGGTGTCTACAGCCCTCACTGCTGTAGCCTAAGGAGATCAAATGATTCATTTTGTTCAAAGCCATTAATATCAAAAGCTGTCCATCAGTTTGTGGACAGCTTGTCAAAGTTAATATCATCCCCCTTATCTGTCTCACTTTTCATCAGACAAAGCAAAGAGAAAATGGGGGGAAAAATAACGTGTTGAGTTTATCTTTTGATCGTGACACAATGTGTCCCACTTGGCTCCCCCAGAGATACAAATCTTTTTCCTTTTCTTTTTTTTAAACATGATATTAGATTAAAATTAGTTGGAAATTAACTTTTTATGTAGGGTGTGCAGGGAAATTGGGAAGACACCCGTTATTCACCTATTTACATTTCCCTAATGCTGATAAAACAGAACAGGAATAAATACAAAGTCATTATGCCTGAGGTGAAAGAATCCCGCAGCTACAAAGACGATCACAGTTCTGCATTGCTTTTCCAAACTTCTCTCACTTTCTTCTACATCATGACCTCATCCCTGCTAGAAAAAAAAAGACCATCTTTCATGGGCCAATCTGACCTTTGATGCGGAATTTTGAGTGAAGGAAATTATTATGAAAGAGGGACTACGATAAAATGCTGACAAATAACCGGAGCATCTCCGCGCGGTGCTGTTTGTCACAGGCTGAAAGATCTGAATTGAGCTCCAGTGTATATGCCACTGTAATGAATGATGCCTCCCTGGTTTCATATGCAATTAAGGTTAATCATCAGATGTGCAGTTGCCTTTTGTCTTTGCCAGTTGTGGATTATTGGGCCTCTGTCTGACGGGAGGACGCCCTATGGGCCGCCGCTCAACACACATTGAAGGTGAGCTTGAGGCAATACTCGTAATTAGCTCACATTTGGTCTCTGGGTTGCTTAGCCAGGCCAAATGGTTCACGGCGTTCAGTGCTGCAGACCGGTTCACATTTGTACCGATGGGAAATACTCTGGCTTGTTGTGGTGACGCTGAACCTTCCTTCCCCTGCAGTTCCTCTGGGTGTGCCTTTACCACTGACACACACACAGACACACACACACACACACACACACACACACACACACACACACACACACTCTGAGAGTATGAGGATGAGGACACAAGTGGTTTATGGTCCTATTACTGCACAGCTGCTACGGCTTCCTTCTCATATTCCACCATATTCTCGCAGCCATTACCCGTTGTTTGTACAGCTCTCATGCAAAACACAAGTTGTGGACCATAACGTGTGAAGGTGAGGTGAGGCCCCTATTTTTTTTGTTGTTGATAAAAGCACAAACTTGGTGCTTTTATGAAATCATAAAATTCTGCCACGGCAATTTATTCCAGTTAACATCAATTGCTTGGCTATATCAGATTATATTTGTAAAACAGAGGACCTGTCGCTGCAGCAGTAACATCGCCAAAACATGTGAAGAGTTAACTAACTGTTCATAATAATATAATCTCCTTGCGGTTGCATTGTTTGCAAATGATCAACATTTAGTGACAGACTGGCTCCGATACAGTGTGACTCAGTTCTGGTGGCTGTTAGAGATTAACTTACCCCCAAACACCAGTTGTTTATTTCTTATCACTGTCAAAATTTTTGTCAAAGCATTAATACGACAAATTTAAGGTTAACTCATTTGTACAATGCTTGTGCTGATGCTTGTAAATGATTAGTGAATTATTCGGTACATATTCTGGCGTTTCTACCACTGCGCTGTTAAAGCGCCTGATCTACACGTGCACCTCAACTATATCCCATAACCATGAAATGTAACCTAAAAGTAGTTCAGTCCTACTTATGAGCCACGAAGGCGCGTTTTGCCTTCGCTCCCACTTGGTTTAATTGTTGCAGCGTTTCATGTATTCTTGATGGGCGTTCTTGCGTTCTGAATGTTTGATATGATCCGCATGTACACCAGAGAACCCTCCTAAACGCGGGCTATGGCATTCGATATTCAAATGAAGCAGCTTGTGTTACATCAAAGTGCCCTAACCTTCAAAATGATGGAAACACTCAATAGGAGGCACTGTTCCATGCTGTCAGGCGGCACAAGTACTGCACCGCACGGTGGGGGATGAAGGGAGTAACCCAGCAGAAATAACACCTGACACTTCCTGTTTCCTCGCCGACTGCTGGTGCTGGGTTTTATCTTAGTTAAATATACTGTGAGATACTCTCGATCTTGGGTTGGATAGAGAAGGGTCGTGAAGCGTTCACTGGCAACAGAAATTCTTGGAACAGGAAGGCAATGCAAGTTTATTTGGATAACTCCTTTCAACAACAAGGCCATTGTGTTATGCAGAAGACACAAAAGGCAGTAAGCCAGGAAGGACCCCCCCCATGCGCTGATGTTAAGGTGCTTTTTATCAAGACAAATAGGAACCCCCATTCTTCCAGCAAAGCAGCTTTTTAGCCAATATTATGGAAAGCAGGAAAGTGGTGCACACCTTTTTGAAAAACACAACACTGAGTCAGTTATTTCCCTGAGAGATAATGTTTAAAGCAGAATTTATAGATTTTTTTTTCTTTTGTTTTGTCTCCTTTTAAAGTGAAATGTATTGCTCTTTACCAAGTGAGTACTCCCCAATGTTAGCTGATTTTTTTTCTGTCTTTCATTTAGCTTAAATGAAGTGGGTTGAAAAACATAGTCTGTTCCAGCTTAAAAATGACTCTGATAGAGGCATTAAGAGCGAACCGGAACAACAACAAAAAAGGTTACAGGCAATAAAATTGTAACACTAAGCTGAAAGTGGCTAAAACTCTTGATGAAGCAGAGGGGGACTGCAGAGTTGGACGATGTATCTCAGCGGGTTCATCATTACGGGTGAGAACAGAAAACAAGGCTTGAAGAGGGCCAGCAGAGGTCAAGTCCACCTATGGCTTCGGCCTCACTTTGGCCACGCCCACCGTGAACAGCTGACTGAATTACTCGCCCATTATCTGTGGACGCATTGTGAAGATTAATGGCAGGTATTAAGTCTATAGCAATGTCATACTTGAGCTATTTAAGCTCCTTTGAATATTAAAAAAAAATTGCCCGTGAGGAGAAACATTATCACATCAGCTCATAAGCTCACCTGTTCTTTGCCGCTGTCATGACAGCCATTAGCAATACAATTATTGTAACGTGGGTGTCATTGTTCCTCATATGGAATCTGTGATAGTGCTGCTTTCCCACTTTTATAAACTCCCTATTTTTCCTTTCTGGAATTAATGTAGCGCAGTATTATTTTGGAGGAATGGTTAAGTGTGTCATTTATTCATCACCTGGCCAATCTCTGGCAGGTGGAACCTTCGAGTCATCGGGCATTCCCAGGCTGTAATAAGGTTTTAAGTGTCTGTCATTAATAATGCTGCGCTGACATGATGCAGGGCTGATCTATCCTTGTATGTGGTTTGTTGGCCGCCATCATTAGGCGGGATGGCCGGCACGATGTCGACGTTCCCCTGTCTCTTCTTGGAGAGCAATCTGCTGTTTCCTTTTTAGCCTTCAGCCGCTGCGAGTCCCCTGCACGTCTGTCAATCACCTGACTGACAGCTCGTCTTCCTGGTGGCTGATGTCATACCCACTCTGTTGTTCACTTATACGGCCGCCGCGGACAGCTAGCTATTAGACCTGATGCTCAGGAGAGATTAATGGCTTCCGTAGCGTGACAAGATGCTTCCCCAATGCACAGGCGTGAAGCTCAATCTGATGTTCGAGCCCTGATGGGACACAACAACATTAAGTGAACTCTAATGGAATCCAAAAAAAAAAAAAGACCAAATCAATCCAAAATCTCATGTTGAACAGTGAGTCAGTAGAACTTTAACAGAATTTGCAGTTGATGGAACCGTGTAGAAAAAACTTGCGTATGTTTATTTCATGTATTGATTTACAGTCTCAATTAATTTTCATCTGCCACCACTTTCATAATGTATAAGTTGTTAGCTCGCACAGTTAAGGGTAACACTCAAGACTTTCAAAGAGAAAATTCTGTAGCTTAATAGTTGTCAGAGAAAAATGAGCAGTATGGATTATACAAAAATGATGCCGGCAAACATACGCCGAGAGCTGCGAGGAAGCAGACCTGCTCACCTCTGCATGTAACAACCTGATCAGCTGACCTAATTTCCTGTTGCGATGTGAATTTGAAATGGAATACAAAAATGCTACTGGACATATGATAGATAACAGCATGACAAACATCTCCGAATGACGCTCATGCTTACTCGCTGGTATACAGAGATGTTTAGTGGGTTATGTTCAGTAAAATCAGGACCCATGAGGCTTTTTTAGTGTCCGGCATGTACATCAATGTTTTATGAAAGCTTTACTAATGCTCAGAATATTGTTTGTAATAGGCTCAGACTTATGTGAGGTGAAGTGTTTGTCTGATGTTGAGTGTATCTGAAACCTTTTAGAGTCTATGAAGGTAGTGAAGCTTGAGTTTCCCATTTTGCCATGGCACTTTCCAAAACTGTCTCCTAAAAATTGCAGCTATATACTACTAATACATGCAAAAAATAATAACACGATTGCTACCTCGAGTGTGTTCACAAGTGACATAATTTATTTAAGGAGGTGAAGAATATTTGTCCCACACAGAGGTCAATGGGGGTTCTGGTCAAGGGCATGCACAGTGTAACACAGCAGATTAGGGTTTGTTTTCCTGTATCTGGTTAGTTGTTGGTTTTTTTTTTAAAATGTGGACGAGAGCGAAAGCCTCTGATGTCAATCATGTTGGGGGTTTGCCACCCATGATCATTCATGTTTGTGTGCAGGGAGTAGCATTATTTTAAGGATATTTCTGTACTTTGAGATATATTTGCTATATATTAGACTTAAACAACGCTGTTTTAATTAGAACCATACTCAAATCACTGAAGAAGACCCCAACATCTCTGCATTTTTGCCGATGCACCACAGTGGTTGCACACTCCCACCCAGCTATAGTTAAAGTCCAAGCTATTAGTCCTTCGCAGCAGTAATAGATAAAATAAAATTACACATTTAGAAATTGGAGAACCTATAGGAAATAGCAAAGAGCACAGAGTGGTCATATTTGTGGGTTAGGGGGTTGATTTGTACTAAGATAGTAGATAGGGGGGGGGGATTCTATTATCTGTTGCAATTTAGTAGAATGTAGTTTCGGGGCATAGGGTTGCAAATGTGGTCCCATTAGATATTTGGATCCAACAATCAATTTTATGAAATGAAAGACATAAGAACATCAAGGAGTAAAATGTATTAAAAATAAGCCAATTCAAGTATGTGAGACAATGGACCCCACCCCCGCCAAAAACACTATGATACCATATCGGCATGTGGATGGCCGGTACTTCTATTATCCGAATGACAGACCTCAGTTAATGAATGGCTAGTGTGTCAGGCTGTGGAGCAGGTCCCATCTCTGCTCACTTCTCTTTGTTTTTATGACATATTCTCTGATGGTATTTTATATCTGTTTATGGTGCGTCTTTGCTTTTTATGTCTGTCTTTCTCCCTTTTTTTTTATTATCTGTTTCTCACAGTTTGGTGTCATCTTTTGCCTTTCTCTCACTCCCCCCCCCCCCCCCCCCCCCCCCCCCCCCCCCCCCCCCCACCAGGATTTCTGTCCTTGCTGTAGATGTTGCACAAACTGAAGAACTGGTACATTTGTTACGAGACCTTTGTCAGCCACTGAGCAAGGCGCTGGGTTCAAAGTCAGCCCCATTCAATAACAGGGAGCTCCCATAGAGCTGGCCGCTTTCGCAACGCACCGCCGGCCAAAATCCCGCTCGTCCATCGCCCTCATCAGTCCAACCTGCTTTTCATGCAACATCAGAGCTGTCAGTCGATTCATCCGCCGCGGGTAGAAGCCGGCCAAGTTCGGCAGCACAGTCTCACAGCACAACACACTACAAAAACAAGACAAAAAGACCCAGCTATAAAGGCATGAGGCTGCACCTCCTGCAACACACAGCAACACAAAGCTCAGCTGCTCATCAGGACCGCGGTCCTCTGCTGATCGACGGCAAACAGGTCTCTCGAAAGCTGGTGAGAAGGGAAAGCAAACTCCCTCCTCCGAACAGTCCGATATTCTGTATGTATTGATTTGTTATGAAAGTCTTTATGTGATGAAGTTTGTCTTTCTTCACAACTTCTACCAAACCTCAACCCTGCCTCAAGTCTAGGTTCGTTCACTGATTGTATGGATTTTCTACGGGGAACAATCTCTACAGGTTTCAGTCAACTTCACTAGATTTGCAGCGATAAACAGTTTTGTTTTTTATTCAAAACTTGCTGGGAGGATTATCAACCAGCAGGGCGCATGGAGAGCGCATTCCTCCGCCGAGGCAAATCCCCCATTTGGCCATGTTAAAGAAAGTGTGATTAATATCTGATCCACCCTATTTATCGGGATCCATGTTTTTCACTGTCATGCCCCAACCCTCTAAATTTCACGGAAATCGGCTCAGTAAATCAGACAAACAAACAAGCAGCAATGAGAACATGACGTCCTTGGCGGAGGTAATAAATAATAGCAATTGCGGGATGGTGAGTTTTCTCCCTATACAGTTTTGCTGTAAAATTGTTTTTTACACAAAATAATAGGGCTAAAGTTTATTTTTTGGGGGGAAGGTGGGGTTTGGTGCAGATTGTCTTTTCAGTCCAGTGAATGCCCAATTTTGTTGCAGCGAACCCCACTACGATTTAATCGGCCTCCCACCGAGACTGAGGCCAGCTCTTCCTAGCTGGTGGCCGTCCCCCTGCATGGCCCTATTCATTGTGTACATTAACACCAATAGTGATTATGAAAAGAGCATTGTGTCTCCATCTTCATTCGAGTGAAGACAATCTGGACACTGCAGTTACACTCAATGCTAGACATAGTGCTCGTCTCAGTGGGTGCTGCGGTTCAGTGACTCCTTTGGGAAAGTAGACCGCATCCTTATGCCCATCTCTTAACATGCACTAGTTTTAGAGGGCTGCAGGGATACTTGACTAGTACGCGACTAGTTTTGCAGGTAATACATTGATCTTTGGCTACTTTCATTTCTGCTCCAATGCAAAATCCAGTCCACAAGTGTGGGTGGATTCTTTCGTGAAACCAAAACAAACTGAATATGTAAAAAACCAAAACTCAACACAAGGACGACTGAGCATGCTCATGATGTGTAAAATGTCCCGACCCAGGACGTACAAATCTATTCATAAATCATCCATTTAATTGGAGAGTTGTGCATTTATATATTATCTGTCCCTACTACTGGCTAGACAACAACAACAACAACTGTGTTGGACCATGTAAATTATAGGTAACTGAATGAACAGATATTTCCGCTTCAGTTTTAGCTCACCCGCTCGGCCTCGTGTATGTGCAAAGAAAAAAATTCAATTGGACCGACTTCTATCTCTTCCTCTTCACAGTCGGATAAGAAGTGTTATGTCTTTTGCCACTTATTTTAATTTCTTTTGTGGTTCTTCTCATCATGATGGTCTGAGATTTCACTCTCACTTAATCTAACAAAACTTTATCAGGGGAGACTTTTTTTGGTGTTGTCATCGGTTTTGTTGAGTTCACTAAATGGACTCCAAACTCGCATCTTGTGCCACTCTCATTAACCTCATTAACCTCACTAACTCATTCATGAGGTTCGGAGAGATGTGGCACACGATGATGTGAGGCATTGATTCAGAATGCAACCACAACTGCCATGTAAGAGCTGAAGTGGGAATTTGAAGTGCTCTGAGCGTGGATGTGTTTGGCTCCAAAAAATAATATCACTGACTTATTTGTCAGAAAAAGTGATTACATTGCTTTACTCGATGGCAAAAGTCATAAATGAAATCACTTGTAGTGCAACTTTTAATTCAGCCCAGCTTTTTAAAGGTGCTGGTCAGCACCGGACAAGCTGCCGTACAAACACATTGTCAGTAAGTTGAGGCAGCACCAATCAGTGTGTAGGTCCTAACTTCATGGTTGCAGTTTACTCACAACGCCCTCAATATTGTAGTTGCTCCTACCGACTAACTGTGTGCTACCTGCCCCAAACCAAACCGCAGACAAAGTAAAAGAGTAGCTAGAGAACATCGTGGGGCTTTTTTGCAGCTCAACAGCCAGATATATTTCCTGAGGAGCAACAATGTGCCCAGAGAAATGCTAATACTGCGTCCTATCTGCTGGATGCCAAAATAATCATTTTTAATGCAGAATGCAAACAGTCAATCTTCAGTTTGGAGATGTTTAGTGACCATCAGTTACAAGCTTAGCACCAGTCCCATAATCGTTCCCATCGGCCCCTCTTCTCTCTGTCAACATATACCTTCCCTCTGCTCCCCCCTCTCTCTCTCACTTTGCTTTGCTTTCTTCCTTTCTTTCTCTCATCTGATTTCAGCAGAGCTTTTTTCTGTCTCTGACAAGCCCTCCCACCCTCTTTCACACACAGACACACACACACACACACACACACACACACACACACATGCACTGATGCGCACATCTCCTTCTCCCTTTCTGTCCATCTTATCTGGATCTCTACCAGCCCAGCAGTTCTGGCCCGTTGCCCGCCCTCCTCAGGGAGCACAGCTGAGCGGAGAGAAAAGAGGAGCAATGCCTGAGGCCCAGCCTCCTTAGCCTTATCATACACAGAGGTACACACACACACACACACACACACGCAGGCACACGCACGCACACTGTCATGCAGTATCCTCATATCACCAGAAATGTGTGGGGTTTGTAGTTGAGAATAAGGGTCCTTGCAGCTTGACCAAATTGCAGTTCCATTGTGTATATTTCCTGATTTTTTTATTTATCCGAGTTTTTATTGTACTGCATGGTGAAATTAAGTAGGCCTTATTCATTTTTTACTAGTGTAACTTTTGACAGCTTAGATCTTGAACAGCTGCAGACATTTCAAGGTGCATATAGTATGACATCGGTAAAAGCGAGCAGTGATTTAAATTAAATCTGAACTGCGTAATTTTTTTAGTGAAAGGAAGGCTGCTTGGCAGATGGCTCGCGGACAAATCAGAAAGGCCTTGGGTCTGCATTGTCTGACAAGCAAGGGGTTGTGAATAAAATCCTCTCCCTGCGAATGAAGAGAGACCACTTGCTTGTTTTCGTCACGACTGGACGCCGTGTGACGGTTTTCTTGATTCTCTGAATTTCTCTGAAAAAGTAACACAAGAAAGTTAGTCTCATGTTGTGTTAAGACCAAGTGGGAAACCCGCTGTGACATCACCCGTTGGATAGTGACCTGACGTTCTGAAACCTCGAGTTTCGCATTAAGTGACAATAAAGTGAGAAGTACAGATTCGTTGTCCCCATTTTTATATACAGTGTGTGGTTCAGACAGAGAGCCAAGTGAATTTTTGGACTGGACTACACATACTGGACAACAAACAGCGGATATACTAAGTGTGCATATTAACAGAGGAACTTCAGGTCTCTGTTATTACCTTCCAGTCTCTCCATTTTTAATTTCACTTGCAGTAGTTGTTTTACCTTAATTTGCCCAAAATTCTTCTTGCTTTAAAAATTCCAAGTAAAATTAACTTTCTAAGTTTTGCAGTTTGAGTGTTTACTCATTAGAATTCAGGAAACCAATTGGCTTAGAAAACTAAAGTAAGCACAACAAAGAATAATTAGTTCTCAAGATTTTGTTCATTTTGCAGATTGCCATTTTAAAGCCAATGACAATAAGACAAATGCAACACCCGAAAAAGTAAAATTGGGTAACAGAAAAACACACAATTGAATATATAAAGAATATAAAGACCTATTAAAGCAAATGAACTTTCCAGTGGTAATATGCCAATGAATGCATATTTACTTGGGTTACTCACCTATTTTCCTGACAAATTGCTCCCAATTATATGGTTCTTTCCCCCGAAAATGTGCAAGGAAATCATTAGGGATAAAATATACCCATAAAACCAATGAAATTAAGCATTATCATTTTGGATTACAAATGGACTGGGAAACAATAATGCCTTTTTTATGTAAATGTGGAATTGCTAAGTGTGGAATTACAATCAATCCGTCACTAACAACTAGGTATGAAAACACACACACACACACACACACATGGGCCAGCCTCTCAAAGCTCAGCAAGGGATCTAACTTTTCTGTTTGAATGGTCTTAATGGAGGCTTTGCGACTGCTTCTCAAACCCACCGTGCTTAACAAGGCATTACGGCGTCTTCAACGATCAACAAACCTGCCCACCACCAGGAGCCTGCAGGGCAAACTCTAAACTTAACTATGGACACAAAGGCTGTGATGTGAACACACGCGCACACTACTGTACCGTTGATACAAACCCCACACGTACACACACACACACACACACACACACACACACACACACACAGCATACAGTGCACTGATCATGAAGCGCACACGCACACAAACAGGAACGCACCGTCTCACACATGCCAGCAGCAGCAGCAGTGGGCGGTCCCCGGCGAGGCAGAAACGCACTAATGGATAATGACAGGGTTTGACAGCAAGAGAGTGAGCTGAGTCACTCTGGGCACACAGGCAATGAATAAAAGAACGGGAGTGCTGTCTGACTATCCCTCGCCGACTGGATTTCCTTTGATACCATACTATTCCTGCCCGTCTCCCTTGGTAATCCTGCTCATTACACTGGGCCTGTCCCTCTATTCGGAGGCTGGCAGCAGCGGCCGGCATGACAGCAGGACAGGCGGGACGAGAAGTCATCCTCCCCGGCTTTGCCAGCCTCCGCCAAAAGAGCCTGTAACCAGTAGTTGTATTGTCTGTGTCCTGATGATTACTGGAGCGTCCAGCTTTCACCGTAGACCTCTTTGACTGCCACTGGCTGACTCGCCAACACGAGCCGTGAGAAATGAATGCACATCGCCATCTCGCCAACGTGGCAGCCCCCGTCCAAATTGCACGAAAACACCAGTGCTGCTGAGATTTTTTTGTGACGTGTCTGTTGAAGGATGATTTCTTTTTTCGTTCAGAGATACAGACCCTTGCTGTTTTTCTCGTGTGTCATCTGCTAATAGGAAGATCCACTCTGTTCACGTTGGAAGCTGTGAAACTACATATACTGCTCTGTGAGAGAAACCAATTAAAAAGTTCTGTGAGACCAGTCAGTCATATCATCGTAATGCTTTTTGAATTTGGTTGCTGCTGTTGGACCAGCGCACTTTCAGACAAAAACGACTTGCTGTTACACTCCTCACATCGGGTGATAATAGGATGATTGGCTCTCTGAACACTCATCACAGCGTCAAAGCTGCCAGTCGTATCGTCCCGTTGTCTCCGGATGCATCTGCCCCACTTAGTTAGGTCCAATTTGAAATATCAGAAAACCCCGGCGCTGGCCAGCATTTGGCTCGTTGTTCACAGGAACACACTTTTTCCAAAATCGCCATTTGTATCGCTCCCGTCTGTTCTCCGAGAGCCGCAGACACAAAGCGCTCTGACAAAAGGTCAGATGTCTAGTTTGTCTGATTAACCCACGAATGTTTTAGCAGGACAACTTGTGAAATCTATTCCAGGAATCGGCCACTCGCATTTTTCCCCCCGCCCATTCCAGACACGTTAAATGTTGAGCTCTCTCTATCAGTGTCACAATGACACCTAAATGCTATTCCAATTATTCTGCATCCTCTCGGCCTGCTGTCAAATTACCAGCACTGGTAGTGGAGCATGGCTCTCACTGCACCTCTCTGACATTTTCCCCTGACAGGGTGAAGAAAGTAGCCGGAGATAGCAGAACGAGGGGTTGGGGGGGGGGGCTTGGGGCTTGATGGGCATTTTAAACGCTGAAGCCAGGTTATCAGACCGGGAGAGAGTTGTGGGATCGAAGACATTTCAGCTTTTCAGCTGACTGTTGTGTACTTTACGAACACCTTGCTGCTTTACGTGTGATTAAAAACGTGAAACCAACAGAAAAAGAAATGGAGCTTGCCAACTGAATTTTTTTTGTTCTGTTTGTGGCATCATTGCATCAGCATCCTACTGCAAAACACACACACACACACACACACACACACACACACACTCACACACACTTATATGTACGCGTGTAAAATATATATACAGTATATATAGTAATTGAAAACTCGCCTAACCTTAGAGGGAAGAGATTAAGGGAAGACGAGGAGATTAAGAGACAGATGGAAGCTTCCTGTACATAACATATACTGTGAATAGGAGAAGCAAGGCAAGTTAGACTTTACGGTTCCTCAACAATGTAGTTGCAGACACACTCTCAAACGGTATCTTCACCAGCGTTGTTACTGCGTTTTGGGGTTTTTTTTGGGGTGGGGGGGGTTTTGTTTACTACATAACTGGCAGTGAGCAGCATGCACTGTAAGCTGCAGCAAAAACAAGCTGTGTTTCTTAAATGACACCTCAGCTCTGGAGACCTTGGGGCAGCAGCCACCTGACGTGTGTAAGTTATTTCAGGCATAAGGGAGTGTCAGTCAGGGCGACAGCCCTTTGCAGTATTCACTCACACACACACACCTCATTAGCTGTGAGGTGGGAAAGGGCTGCTCTGTTCCGATGTTCACACACACTTCACTGCCTGTCAGAGCCCAACCACACTGAGCACTGTGGGACAAGAGGCTTCTGTTAAAAGAGAGAAGTGTTTAAGAAGGAAACTTTCAACGTCATTATATCCATGGTTATTGCGGCGCTGTGCTGACGACGCCAAAGGACCCTGCTGTCGTCGCAGGAGCTGTAATGGTACACATTTCCTGGGCATATTGCTCCGTTCACTGTTTGGTGCCATTTTTATTGTTTAGCCGGTTATGAACGTAGCTGGGCGGCAACGCAGAGGCCACAGACAGGGGGCAAGAGGAAATTATAGGTTGGAGACCGGAGGCCACAGGTGATGCGCTGAAGAGGACCAGAGTGGAGGGAGAGAGAGGGGAGATAAGAAAGTGGGGGTAGGGTGGTGGGGTGGGATTGAATAAGGGAACAGCACCCGGAGTGGGAATGAATCACGGTGGAGGGAATGTACAGGAGAGAAAGTGGCGAGACCAGAGGCGAGGAAGGAGAAACAGGAAGGTCCTTGAGGCCGATCAGAAGTCGCTATGAAGGCCCGGAATGCTCTTGTGTATGCCGTGGTCGGAGCTCATCAATCTGAGATATTAAGATTGTCAATGAGGCTCGAGATAGCTTTAATTATCTATTTCTCTGTGGACTGTATTCACTGAGGAGGTTTGTATGGCATTTTTGTGTGAATTACTGCCTGTTGACCAAATCTACAAAGTTATGGTCTAATAAAAAAGCCCTAAGAGTTAATCCCTCAAAATGAATCTCTAAACAACAAGAGAGGCACTTCAGTTTGTCTAATCAACATCCTGGCATGTGCCGAAAATATCACACACTGCATGTCAACCACGGCCCCACAATTCCTTTGCATTTCACAAATCACCATTCGCTGAATCAGAAAGTTCATTTTATAAACTCACACAAAAAAGGGGGGGGGCGACGGGTGAAATTAGAATTCCCATTATTAAAATGATATGACCAGTCGTAATGATGCTAATCTAGTTCAAATAGAGATCAAGCTCGGTTAGCAAGGAAATAATATTGACCGGGATGGTCCAGCAAATTTTTATCTTCCTATCTATAAAAATATCTATAAAAGTTTTTAATATATATCCGGGGTGAAAAATCTTTTCTTTTTTTTTTTCTTCTTTTTTTTATATTGGCCCAAAAAATAGTAACCTCAATTGTCATTTAGAAAATGTATGAAATACAAGAATGTAGGGAGTAATTCACTGATTTAATTTGGTCCAAATTAGTTTGGACGAACTGATGTGAACTGCAGGCGGAAGGTTAACTCCGAAGCCGCTGATCTGCCAGTGTGCCGAGGCTCGTCCCCAACTATCCACTCAGTATTCAGCCACGCTCCCCGTGTTTTACTCACATGTCTGGACTCATCAGTCGCTGCTGTAATCAGCGCTGCTCTGGCAGGAAAACAAAGGGGTGTGTAAGAGAACGTGGAGCTAACTCAAACGAGGGGACGGGGTAAACAGTGACGGGGCCAATTCCTGCTCCCAATCTCGCCGCAAATGGAGGTGAACAGGGGAGCACGGACGCTTAACGAAGACATAGTGGCATCTGATCACAGCACCGCCAGTGCACCGCCAGTGCACCGAGAGGTCATGATGGAAGGATTTGGCATCGACTTTAATCTAGAAGAAATGAAAAATTGTGTATGTGGGGGGGGCGGGGGACTTAAAAGAGGTCATCAAACAAGTCATTTAATCCCGACCAAAGCGGGCGCACAAAGCCCTAAATGTCTGTGTGAAAGGGAAAAAAAATAACAACACAGCCCGACAGGTGCAACACCCGTGTTTCTTTGAATTATCGTATTCGTGTGAAGGGTAAAGTCAGAACCAGCACACCGAATAAAAGTTGTGAAGAACAAGGAAATCTGGAGCATCACTGAAAAAGCACTCGATTTTTCTAACCATTTTCAGCCAGTTAGAATGTCTTTTTCAGTCGCGTTGAGCATTAATGAGATAATAAGGTGATGATACTGAAAAAACAGGATTGTGTTTTTAAAAAAGAGTTGGTGGATTAACATGTCCATCTCGGTCGCCCCTGTGAGGTTCAGCTCTCATTTCAGCACCAGGAGCTGTCCACGACGGAGGAGAGGCCGTCCTCGACCCTTGATGGCTGCTGGGTGGTAACCAGCTGAACGAGCCGGGGGGTTTTAGATCTTTTGGAGTTTTACATGTTTGCTGTGTATTTATTCATTCAGAATGCAAATGCATGCAGTGGGGGGATAAGGGGAGTCAAGCGTTTGCTGAAGCAGTGATTGTACCTGGATACACAATCACCTGGATAACTCTGTGTGTCCAAAATATTTGACTTTTTTGGGGGGTTTGGGAGAAAAAGTCAATGGTTCCATGTAACGTGACTGAGTGGAAGTCACTGGTATTCTCTGGAGACTTTTGTTGACATCACATGTCAGTCCTGACGGTGTGCTGGTCACAAATTAGGTCACGGTCTAAGGTGATGGCGGGATATGGAGGGCGGAGGAAGACGAAGGGAGAAGTGTGCCTCGTGCTGACAAGCTGTCCTCTGTTTCTGAGACGTTGAGGTGAACGGAGGAAGGAAAAGCCGTTATTGATATTTATTTTTATTTTATTTTTTTGACATGCCACGACAAAGTTAATGAGGACTCCCAAGTATGGCTGTGTTCTTTGCATATTTTTGCAGACAATAGTGATGCTGCTACCTACGGAGGAATGGCCCGATGGCACGGGCCTGTATGCGCGGGTGTTGGTGACAGTCTGGGCGGGGGGAATGTGTTGTCAATCCTTACTTCCTATGGTCTGTTTCTCAACGGAAGGAACAGACCCAAAGGACGCATGGGAGAAGGGTATTAGTGTGGGTGTAGTTTCCAATTAAGTGCGTTTAATGCCGTTTAATGCAGACCGGTTCCAGACACTAATCAATATATATGTTGTTACAACTAACGTGGATTTCTGATACGTGGCTAAAAGCTTTTATGTCCAATATAGGAGGCCTGTGAGGAATGGTTTAAAGCGTTTAAAGTAAAGAGTATAACTCTAAGATAAAAAAAACAAAAAAACCCTGTGACACAACGTTGTTCACACAGCCATCTGTAAGGTTTGTCAGTGCCCTGGCTCGCCTCGCAGTGTGTCTGTTGTCTCTTCCCCTTTGATTAGTTGACTCAGCGCTCGGGCTACGGCAACATCGGAGCACATCACTCCTCTCATGTCATCATCACCTCTGCTGAATCCTCTCCTTTATCTTGCCGGGGCCCCCGCGAGCTCCAGGAGCGCCGGCAGGGCAGCTCCGCCCGCACACTTGGCTGAGTGAGCTCCCGAGTTTTCGGGCTTCCGTCCAGAAAAACTCCCGAGACTAAATCTCCTTTTACAGAGTGGCCCCTTTCCCGTGTGCCGCTGTCATTGGCAAGGGAGTGGTTTTTTTTCGCAAAAAGGGGGGCTACTGCAGCGTGTGCTCCGCGCCTAAGGTCAAGAGCACTGCAGCATCTCGGTGAGACATGTGCCAATTAAAGCCTCCTGCGCCTCGTCCCGGCTGAGATGATTCACTTAACCCAGGGCTCACAGCTGACAGGTAGCATTTGTTTACAAATCCCCCCTCATGCAAGTTGCCAGGCCCCGTCCTCCAAGTGGTACCAGGACAAGCCGCCTCGCACCACACCCGCTCACACAGCTCTCCGGCTCTCTGTTTCCATGGAAATCCGCCCGAGGAAGCCTTTGCATGCCCTAACCTTGAAATTACCCCGAGCTCAGATCGACTCTGAGAATATATTGTTGTCAAATTGAATTGTCATGACAGTAATCAGTGCCACATTTGATACCCCCCTTTCAGCAGCGTGCTATCTGTGTAGTTCATTATTTTCTCTCCTGCTGTGTTCAGTTCCTAGCGTTACCAGCATGAGGCAGAAGAAAAAAAAAATCTGGATTTGAGGACTTTATTGCCCCGCAGAGGCAAATTCAAGTTGTTATTTAAAGCTTTGTTTTGCTACGATTTAGCTTAATATGAAGGATTTTATTCCTAAAGCCCTATAATACAGCATGAGGAACTGCACAGGCAGTGGGAGTTTCATTCTCGAAATTAACATACAGAGGATATTTTTATTTCAATTTCAATTAAATGAAATTGAATTAATTACATTTTTTGAGAACAGCACTATCGCCATCAAACATTGTGAATTGTATGACTATATAATTCACTATATCCACATTCATTTGCACATTGAATCCATTGACTGATCAGTAGTTGTGATCGAAGTGGGGATGCGTGAGCCGAGCAGCTGCACCGCCTCAGAGCAGGGAGGCAGAGTGCTCTGAAAATAGTGCAAAGGTGTTAATTCAGCACCAGAGCCCCACATCATGAACATCTTCCACCGAGCTCAGTTTTAATCTCCCTGAATGTTGATGTAGTCTTTGGATGCTCGGCCTGTGCTCTGCCACAGACTATTATGAGCCAGAGCGCGTGTTATTTATGGTGCGATGAAGGCACACTGATTTAATGTGAAGGGGGATCGGAAGAGGTGTCCCTTTTTTTCATTATAATTTGACTAATGAGAGAACAACCCCCCGACGATTTATACGTTTTTTTCCGCTAACATTTGACCTTCGCGCTGGGTCATAGGTGGAAATGGAGCCTGAACACAACCCTTGTTTGCCTCTGAGGGGCAGTAAACGGTAATTGCACTGAGAAGGTCAGAAGAATGTTGCGTTGGGTGAGTGTTCGAAAAGGCAGGTTAATACACACCGCCGGTTGTCAAGCCGCTGTTTTACAAAATTGCGTTGTACTTTACCATGGAAAATGTCCACACATAATATTTGTATTCAAAGCTGCAGGGTGAATACAGCACTGATTTGCAAAATTGACAGATGTAAAAAGAAAAAGAAACACACTCGTCCACCACAAATCTATAGCCAGTAATTATCCTGTGTTCAATACAAACAGTACAGACTAATACGGTGTAATTAGAACACAGCGCCAGGAACAGAAATGTCTGATGAATATATGAGCTATCAACATGCAGGCTGCAGTAAAAATGAAACGGCTTTGTCATCTGGCCCGAGAAGAAGACACTTCAGCTCCCGCACTTTATGACCTTTTCTAGATGGCACGTCGTCGGCTGCCAGTTGACTGCTTGTGGCACTTCATGGCTTATGGCGCCATCAGCGGGTAGTTCAGCATTAAGACGAGGGCAGTGGGAATTCCAGTGACTGAGGCATATGTTTAAGAAAAAATGTTTACAGCACTTGGAGAAGAGTAGTGTACAGTTATGAACGGCTCCACCAACTCTCCTGCAGATTTATGGTGCTGTGTAAGAGGAAAAACAACAAGACGTCTCCGCTGCAGTCGCACATTTATTTGGATCAAGTTACAGCCACAAAGAAAAAGATACAGATGTGGCTGACAGACTGAATTTGACTGTCAGCCAACCCGCTCGACAGGAGCGTGGTGGACAACACTTCCTGTTTTGGCACTGGATGTTTGCAGGGGTGGAGAAAGCACTGAGAGCCGGACAATCAGTGATGTGGTCGCAACTTGTTTCCACTGCCCTCAAGTGGCCAAAGATGAAAAAGAATTTGCGTGTTCAAAGTATGAAAGTATAATTGATTCTGCCGCTCACAACCCCCTCTGAGTGTTATATCAGAATAAATTACACTCTCATGAGGCATTTACACGTAAGCAGCAGTGTTGTAGGTGGATGAGATGGAGCGACCCTGCGTGCACTTAAAGTAGTTTCACATTGGTCTGTGCGTGTGCTGTGTAAAATGTTCACAAGTCAGAAGCACAGCAAAAATAGGCGATGTATTTGGGTGAAGGGTGTATTATTTCCTTCTGAAATGTAAATAAAAAATACAGAGAGTACTAAAGGGTACAAACATCACAGTGGAGCGCCCCCCATGTCGACAATGAACTGCAACGTTCAAGTCAAGCCAGAACACTCTCTAACTCAGTGTCTCATTACTGTCTGTTATAAAGGCATAAAAAAAGCCTAAAGAAAAATGAAATATTGCACTCAAGTACAGTACTGGAGTAAGTAACTCGCTGGCTATTAGATGTAAGTCATGACTGGACAGCGTTTCATATTCTACAGTTCTGATTAGTGCTTTGAAACTTTGATTAATCAAATTAGAAAAAGGTGTCTGATGCATAATCTATACTAAATCCTATGCAGCTCATTGAATTCGGTATTGTTGCTTCATGGCTCATACAGTACGGCCAAAACGGTGGGATGAATCTGTTTTCCCCGTGTCCCGGTCGTTCCTTCCATTTACAGTACATTGAATGTGTTGGATTAAGATGAAACCCGCGCTTTGAATCGTGAACCCCCAAGAAAGCCTCCATGCTCCCGAGCCTTGTGTCACGACCCAGTCTTCACATGATAATACACACAACTTTTAGATAGTCTGTGTTTGGTCTCTAGAGAGCCCTTCCCAGCACGGCTCCCATCCCCGAATCATGGATTACTGACCCGTCGACTCCGCCTCCCCGGCAGCTGCTCGCTCTGGCACAGTCCTGGCGGAGTTCTGCACCAACAAAAAAGGCCGTTTTTTTTCTTTATCTCTTACCACAACAACTTAGGGCCGTCAATGAACCAGAGCGCGGGGCCCAATACCTCTGTTCTCCAGCGCTTCTCCTCCGGATAGACCACGCCGGCATGCCAGGGCCCTGTGCTCCCACACGTCAAGTTCGAGTGGGGGAGGTGCGTGTGTGCAGGTGTGGGTGGTTTGTTGGGGAGAGAGCGGCGAGTGCAGCTGCTTTGGGTCACAGTGGCTCGCTGAGCTGGATGACGATTGGAAGGTTTATGGTGGCGCGGAAGAACTGCCTAGTCCGAACGGTGTGTTGGAGCAGGACGTGACTCGCACCCACTCCCGGCGCCCTCCTGGTCTGTCTCTGGTTAAAGCTGAGCAATTAACAAGTCCTCCCAGAGCGGGGGCGGGGGGGGGGGGCACAATCCTTCACTTAACAAGCTCATTATTTCACATTGTTTTTGTGCTTTGCTCCTGCTCGGCAGCGCTGGCAGACAAAAGGGTGTTTGATGTGCGCCTCCGTCACGGAGTGTTGTACGAGGGTCTTTGAGAGGGGAGGAGCGATAATGGATCCACCGACGATGCGCCCCTCGCCCATGTGGATCCTTGCGGCAATGCCCGGACGCCTGCATGAATATTCAGGGGCCGTGTTCTCTGGAAGGGAGGCGGGCGCTCAAGGTCACTTTGGAGGGCAACAGAGGACAAGGCTCAAGTGTTTATTTCGCTTTTAGAAGTAGATTCCGTCATCAGCAAAATGACAGATGAATTACCTGAGAAAACACGTGATCAAAGTCAAACTCATCGGAAGGCTGTCTTTTGGATCAGTGCTGTCAGTGTTGGTATGGGTGTAAAGGAGGCCCTCGGAGCTTCAGACATAGCGAAGCTACAAGAATTTGACATCAAATGTCTGCGGATGAAAACAACTTCAGCTTTATTGGTGGACTGTTTGTTCCCATTACAGAATTCCCCGTTGGTACGTTTATCCTTAATCTCTCCGTTAGTGCCACAGAGAGTGTCTATTTTTTTTATGCTACAGTATAAACCTTTAGTGCCCCTAAACCAACCTCCAAATTAAATCTCCACAGAAACATTCAGTTTGAGATTTTTTTTACATAAATTACCTTCAAAGAATTTTTGGGGGAAAAACCCAGGCTGCTGCTGTAGTTGCTACATCTGAATGTGGAATCACTAGGATGAATTTCCCTTCATCTCACAGGATGAAACCTCAGTCTTAACAATTTATCAGTGTTTCTCTGCGCAGCAGTAAAAATCAATAGCGTACTTATGCTGAACGGAATTGACTGAGTGTGAAATTGCAATCAAACAGCAACTATTAGCCTCAACCAAATAGATACTAAAGAGATAAATGATGTTTACAAATCCCACCGAAATTCAGTTAACATTGTTATATTACTTGTTTCAGTAATAGTCTACCATGGAAAAAAATGAAATGTAATTTTGGCTCCCTGCTTGAGAGAATAGTTCCAGAATTCAAAACCATGTTTGTAACAGATTTATCGAATCAAATGGAGCCATGTCAGATTCATTTTCACGGCGACTTGAACGAGACGGCTGTGCCGAGCAGAACGTGTGGGCGTGTGCTCCACTCAAGGCCATGGGCGTCGATCTGAACGAGTCTTTTTTCGCATTTATTCTCCCTGTATCTCAAAAAACAAAACAAAACAAAAAACCTCTTTGCAAAAACAAATGATACGAAGAAAGTTCATTGATTCCAGAAACTTAATACACGTCTCATACTTGTTTGTCTTGAATTCTGTCGGTGGTTCAGCACACGGACACAATAAAGGGCTCTAAAAGTGATTCTCTGCTTGAAGCTGCGACTCGGGATGAGAACGTGCGACACTACAGGCATCAACAGCTGTGACAAACTTGTAACAGCAGCCGGACAAAACGCCTCTTAGAGTAAACCAATTAAACCTTTGGAGATTTCAATTACCGCCCTGATGGGGTTTTCAAGATCGATAAGCAAGCGGGTATGTTGACGTGATGGTCGCGGCTACATGGGGCTCACACCACACAGGAGACACTGAGGGACCTTTGCCATTGTTCGGGCTTGGGTGTGTTTCCCATTCATCCGCGTGCGCCGCCATAAATATTCATGCGGTTCGAATGTGCCAATGTAAACTGATATCAGAGACGCACGTCCTCTATGAGCTATCATTAGGGTGAGGGGATCAAATGGAACAGCAGCACCCAAACAAGATTAGAAAATGTCACACGCCACCTCCTTAGCCCAGTCCTCGTCTTTTTGCCTCCTCCCCCTCTTCCTCCGGTGTCTCGTTCAGGAGAATGAAGACAAGATTCAACACACAGAGCCAGACAGCAACACGGAGATCTCCGGCGCATACTAATCTAAAACAACGCGGCATCGGGGCAACACATGCTATTCCCTCCCCGCCGAGGCGTGTTAAGTGTGAGATAGGGCTTTACAGATCTCATCACTTAGGGAAGGTTGTGGCCTGCATCAACAGCCCTCCCTCTTCCACCCCGTTCGCAGGTTCCTATCACTTCCACCCTCAAATTGGAAGTGACAGGCCACTCAGGCAGAGGTGTGTGTGTGCCCCCCCCCATCAGCAGCCATGCAGCCCCAGTCAGAGCTGTCATCCTGATTACATATCAGCAGGATGGGGGGAGGGGGCCTAAGGAAAGGAGATGTCCAGCTGGAGACAGACCACTAAACATGTCGTCTGTCCTCCTGCCGCACATCTGCCAATACACATACCGCCCGTCTCCAAGGCTGCCGCAAATCCAATCTGTGTGTCTCCATCACTCTCCTCCTGTCCGCTGGAGATTCGACAAACGGCACCTTTCTCTTCACCTGTCTCTCTCTTCGTCTCGCATGCTACGTCTTTGTCAAACACTTAAACCGTTGGTTTGTCTTGACTAGCTGTCACACTTTTCTTTCTTTCCTTCTTCCTCCCAAATCAAAAAAGATAACAGCTCATTTTCATCCCCTCCGTCCTTCTTGTGCCCCCCCGGTTCATCCTTAATGCACAACTCATTTACCAACTTTTCATGCTTGTGGCAGCTCATTACACAGACAGAGCTTACCTGCCTTGCGTCTGTGGACTAGTGGAGCAGTTGGTAGTTTGCCGTGAAGCAAAAGTTGACATGCTAAGTGGTAGGAAACATTCAATTACTGGAGCCTCCGATGCGTCTGAGACGCCTGGCTCTCATCCACAAGGACACAAATACACGTTGTTTGCTTAAGTGCTGATATTTCTTGTCTCTCTTCTCTGCTCTCTCCCCAGGCATGATGCTTGAAAGCACTCCACAGCAGTCCAGAGAGGTACGTGTTTACTCCATTTCTCCAAAAACACAGCTATACGCAGGTTGTTCCCACCTGATATTTATTGCAAAAAAAAAAAGGGGGGGGGGGGGGGGGGGGGGGGGTTGTCAGCCTTGTTCCTCTCAGCATGTCTGATAGCATCTGTATTGAGAGGCTGACCTCACACTGTGCATTCAGCCAGTCAGACTTCAGTGAGTAAAGAGTCTCTGTCAAACTAGACCTAGGTTCCCGCAGTGTGTAATCACCATAGAGTTGTTTTTTATCTTCCATAGTAGAGGCTTTATATATATATATATATATATATATATATATATATATATATATATATATATATATATACATATATATATATTTTAGTTTACATTCATTATTCAATATACTGAAGGTAGACTTGCATTTAAGTGGTAAATGGACTGTATTTATAAAGCGCTTTTTCTAGTCTTACTCAACACTCAAAACTCTTTACAGCAAAAGTCACATTCACCCATCCGCTCACGTTAATACAGCGCCGCTGTTCAACGCACTTTTCCTGTCACGTGCAACTTTCCGTTTACAAGTGAGTTCCTGTGTTTTCGGAAAGACAAGTCTGAATAGAACTGCTCTCCTGCCCCGAAATAAGCCAAAGTATAGCTCCAAGGTTGTAATAAACAATTACAGGAGGAAAAATATGTCCTAAATGTCCCTGTGTCATTATAAAGGCGTGCTTTGGGGATTTGAATTAGGCCTTGACATTAAAACAATCTGTAAACTAGGTTTCTATGTCAGACAGGCGGCACTCGTACCACAGTTTCTTCTGTCGCCTGACCCCTGCGTGCTCCCCTCTCTCGCTGTGATCGTCAGCACCGATGAGCGTCTCACATCAGCGTAAGCCCCGAAGAACACGATGTTTGGAATATAGATTGCCGTCCCGTGCTTGCCTTGCTCATTAAACGGACGGAGACGAACCACTCCCTCCTCCTTCCCTCCAGATGTCCCTGCAGATGAGCGAATATGGCCATTTAAGTCAGGAGGGGGTATGAGCCAAGATTCATGATGGTCTCATCACCTTGCCTGTTGTAAAATAAAAATTATACATCCAGTCCATTGGCTTTATGATGCCATTACCGCATTTAATTGAAATAAAATGTCAGAATGCATGACGGCCTTGGGCGTCATCAGATGATGATTAGGCTGTGGATGATTCTAATTTAGATTCGCCATTAAGTGTTTATAAGACATTTATATGATATTACAGCTCAGTTTATTGGTAGGTCATGGATGTCATTGGGCAGTTTGTGACATTTGGAGCCAAAGTTGGACTTTTGCTGCAGGTGTAGTGATCTAGCACCATCAAGTGGCGTATTTGAGTACTGAAGATAAAATGTGAAAAATCTGATGAACGTGTTTGTTTGATCCAAGCATGCCTGCTACTGTCTATTACAACCTGTGTTGTCCTCGTTTTTATAGACCCTCTCCACTTTGGACAGAGAGAGAGGCAAATCTGACAACCACCAGACAGCAGAAGGTGTCTTGCCCAGCCTGGTCCCTCCGATGCAGTTCCCACACTTTGAGAACAGTCGACAGACAGCCACCCCTGGGTCTCGAGAGCAGGACATCAACTCCCATCACGTCTCCAAAAGACAGCGCAAACTGCTGAAGACAAGTCCCCCGATCCGTCACGCCACCAACAATGTTTCCTCATCCTCCTCTTCTTCCTCGTCCTTACATTCCTCCTTCTCTGCCTCGGGCTCTTTTGGCCCTGAGAGCTGGATAAAGCTCACCAACACCTTGGAAGCACGCCAGAAACTGATGAAGGAAATGTGTGCCAAGTACAAAAGCAGCATCTCCAGGACCATTACACATCATCATGTGAAATACCTGTATGTGGTGGACAAGTACAAGTTGTTGTACTGCCAGGTGCCCAAGGCAGGCTGTTCCAACTGGAAGAGGACCCTGATGGTTCTGGCGGGCCAGGCCTCCAATACTCAGAGCATCAAACATGACACAGTCCACTATGACAACCACCTCAAGAAGCTGGACAGCTTCGACCAACAGGGTCTCATGCACCGACTGAAAACCTATACCAAAGTCATGTTTGTGCGAGAACCCTTGGAGAGGATGGTGTCGGCTTATAGGGACAAGTTTGAAAATCCAAACGACCACTACCACTCACTGTTTGGGAAACCTATCATCTCCAAGTACAGGGCGAACGCGTCCTCGGAGGCCCTGAGGACAGGGAACGGGGTCACGTTCAAGGAGTTTGTCCAGTACCTCCTGGACGGCCACCGGCCCGTGGGAATGGACATCCACTGGGAGCAGGCGAACCAGCTCTGCAACCCTTGTCTCATATACTATGACTTCATCGGTAAGTTTGAAAACATGGAAGAGGAGTCCAACTTTCTCCTGCGATTGATTCGGGCACCACACAACCTCAAGCTGCCTAATTTTAAGGATAGGAACCCTTCTGACAAGAGGACCTCTATGCAGCTCACACAAAATTACTTCTCGCAGGTCAGCATGTTGGAGAGACAGCGAGTCTATGACTTCTACTACATGGACTACCAAATGTTTAACTACTCCAAGCCTTTTAAAGATTTGTATTAACTGACTCCTACCAAGACTCTTGAATCACAGTCACATTCCACTATGTCCACATCTTAACCATCTAACTCTAAATGGTGGAATCTTTTTTTTCCGTCTGACTGTCTTTCAATTTTCTCAACACACACTCATCTGCTCAACCTCAAATTTTGTGTCGAACTCTGAAGTGTTTTGTTGGATGAGCGGTTTTGGGAAAATCAACAGACAGATATTCCTCCATTTCTTTTTCTTTTAAATGGAGACAAAACCCACGGATGACATCACTGAAGGCCACGCTTCAGCTTGTTTCAGCAATGCACTCGGGATGGTTATTCCAGCTTAAAGCTCTATCACATGATCACATGGACCTTTGCACCAAAGCAGAGAGAAAAGCTGCTTTTTAGGAATTAAATTCCACCAGATTATCTTAATTTCAGACAACTATGAGATGAAAAGGTCCGCGTGATGTTGTATCAAATACACTAAACTGTCCTGAAGTACAAGGTATTTATCCACTACTAGCACGTGATGTGGTAGATTATTGAAATCATAAATGTTATGTTACTAATAAGAAGTTTATTGTTGTTTTGCTGGCTTTAAATGATGCCTTACCATGGGTCAAATAACAATGTGTTTTATGGATTAATTCAGCACAGATGCCACGCATGGGTGGGATTTAGTATAGGTTCCAAACACATTCCTGAATTCAGACATTATTTCATCATATAGTATATTTAGTCTTTTTCAGTCTTTGATAGCCACAGACGAAGCTAAAGTAAGGATCAACTCTCCCAATCACCTTCAGCCAACTCTTTTTTTTAATTTGAAGTATTCACTCACAGCAAGTTAGGCATCACTATACCTCGAAGTATCAGTACATAACAATACAGGTACTTCATGTAAATGGTTTTACTAAATGTAAAGTGTTACGAAATGAAACGCTGCAGACAGTATACATCTTGAAAATGTGTAAAGTGCAGTGTGCACGTATTGCAGCATTTTTGTACTTCTCACTTCGTCGGTTGGGTTTGTGTTTAAGTCTGACACATTCACTGCTGTGAGACCCCTGTCCCTACAGTATTTACTTGGGTTGCTATATGCAGGACAGCCAGGTACTCGCAGGGTACAATATGTTGCTGCCAATGTCTCTTAATACCTTTTACAGTATTATAGACTGACTGTTCATACTTTCTGTTGACAGCATTGGCAACCCCCCAAAAAAACAACAACACAAAAACTGGTGTTTATATTCGGTATCAAATATAATCAAGTGTAATGATAATAAAAGAAGAGTGGCAAAACTTCTCCATGTGTCATACCAAACACTCCCCGAACAGCTACGTCGAACAGATCTGACACTGTCAGTCCCTCTGTATGGATCACATCTCCTCTACTCCACTTTAAAGGCTTTTTTTCTGATACTACTGTGTAAAAATGTATAATGGGCATTCAGATGACTGTATATTTTTCTATATATCTATATATATATATATATATATATATATTCAGTGCTTATTGGTGAAGGTATGTTTATTTTCTTTTTGATGTCACTGGTTGTTCTTTCAATAATACCACTATAGAGTGTTGTGTAACTGAAGAGTTTCTTTCCAAAAAACAAAATATCCGCCAGCTCAAAACCACAAGTTTCAAGAAACTTCACAGCTGATATTAAAAAAAATGAGTGGTACAATTTATTGTGTAGAAAAAAACTACTCTAGGTCCGATCGATGGATAGATACCACTGGGTGCTTCAGAGGTAGCATACTTTTTTAAAAAAAAATGGATATATACGTTTTTGGAAATGAGCTCTTTAATTAGTTATCCCTGATCTGTTTGGTATTCCAATAGGATCGAAGACCCTGTACAGATGAGCTGCATCCCACCTAGTTACTCATCCTGGCTAATGACAGCGTTACCAATAGCAACTCCACTGTGTGCATCTGTGTGTGTATGTGCAATATTGAATACGCTGTTTAAAGGCTTTACAATCGTTCTTCCCACCCTTTTTGGAAGTATAAAGTATATAAAGACTTTGCAGGTGCAGTATCCTGTGTCCAATGTTACTAAACTGGTATATTCCCAACACACCTAACCCACCTGTGAACGTTTTTCTTAAGCTCTGCCTGATGCAGGTCGGACCACACTGTGATCACACACAATGTGCACTGGAAACTACACAGACACTGGCGATTCCGAGGTCCTAAAGCACTCAAACATTGTTAAATTAGGCGCCTCTTACAACCCCTTTATGGGAGTAGACATGTTTTAAGATACTGCTAAATATGATTTATTATGAGGTTTAAAAAGGTGGAAGTAGAAACATGAGACGGACTAGGTATGTCTAACAGAGTATTATAGACTGAATGAGACCTGAGCCAAGGTGGCTCCAAAAGAAAATGTTGTTTAATTCTTCTAGTGCAATGAAGTGATTAAATGTTATGCCTATGATGCCAAAGGAATAAATAGAAATACCCTTAATACACAAAAACAAAGTCAGATGTAACCCATGTGGGTACAATCAAAGTGGGTACAGTATGTTTTTATGAGGGCATGATGAAAAGTTGAATTCGATGTTCTGTGACGCTGAGAGCAACATATGGCTGGTCTCCAATAAAGCAGTCACTGTACAGCTACACACTTTGCGACTCACTGAAAATGTGTTTTGTGTAACAAGGTACTTTAGGAAGCAATTTTATTTGCCTATGAGCAAAGGGGAATTTCTATTATTTAAATCTATACACAGTATAATCGACTTTTGATGACTTTCAAGACTTTTGGTGGTATTACCCTTTCATGGTGGTGGTAACTGTATGAACTTTTTGTCAGTAAAGTGCGTTGGCTTTTGCAATTCCAAAACTGTTTAGGTTGCGGTCAGATTATAGCCACTCTCTGGCCACAACAGCTAATGCATTACGACGAGTGTTGCTCCTGCAACTACTGCGTCAGTCCCTGCCCCTCAGCTAATAAAGCTTTCTTGGTATGTGGGTGTACGGACAGATTTATCTAAAGCATAATTACTGTAACAAGTGAATGTATAACTGTTATCATTGGTGCAAAGTTGTATAAAACATGATCTCAAGCCCTTTGCCTTATTTTACACTGCCAATCAAATGGTGTATTTCAGGAAGATATTCTTCAGGTGGTTATTGTTTCTGGCTGATGATTACTAATAAATTGTCTTTAGCATTTTCGATGTGCCTACACAATTATTTTTTTTCTTGCTTGTGTTTTGTTCGCAAATGTTAACTACTGACCTTTGGCTTTGATTCCATGATGATGTATTTTCGGACATGACAATAAAAGTCAAGACTCTACGTTGTAGACTATGCGTCTGCAACATGGGACTGTATTTAGGCACAGACGTGGTTTGAGCTGAATGCTAATATCAGCATGCTAAAATACTAATTTCAGGGATGATATCTCCATATTTGCCAGCATTTGTTATCATGCTTACATTTGCTAATTGGATAAAAACACAGAGTACATCACAGGCCGTTGGGAATGTCATTAGTTTTCTAACTGTTGGACATGTATACATTTTGGCCCACTAATTGTGCTTGATGAAAAGTCAGGGTATCATCTATACGTAAACTTGGTATACTGGTTAGTGTAACTTATACTTTTGGTATTAGTTACTGCTGTCCCGAGGGAGACGTGGATTTTCTAACACAATTTCAGATGCTGAGACATTTCAATTAAATTCAGGGGATCACAAATTCTGTATACACATACACATTGGCTCGTGCAAAAACATTGTTTAATACTTATCCTAAGTATTCTCTTTCTTTCTCTTTTCACATGTTCTAGTGAGGTCACCAAAATCTACTACACACTAAACATAAGTACTCCATCAGCCTGAGGAATGTCACCTGTCAACTCCCGACAATTACTATAAAAGGCTGCTTGTATTTTGTTCATGCATTTGTGTTTTGCTTTCCTTTGCCTTGATTGTAAAGGACTTTGGCTCAACTCCGTTTGATTTTAATGTGACTTTTAAACGAATTTGACTTGACCTGACTCGACTTGACTTGTTCTCCGTGCGGGGACACGTTTCAATCCCAGAAAAACGTTGCAAAAGAATAAAAAGACGACTGCCACACTGCAGATTTTCAGGTCCTCATGTCAGAATACAGTCAACACATAACAAATTTAGCAGTGTCTATGAGAGAAATACTTTAGTACTGCCAGCAATGTATCATCATAGCAACGCTGTACAGTGACAGACATAGAGTGGTATTACTGTAGTGGACACAAAAAAAACATCTTCCCGAAGCAAAGCAGTTCATTGCTACTATGAGAGGACATTCACAAAGACATGATATGAGAGAATATTATAGCCTGCAGTGAGTGAGGTTCCACTGTCAGGTGCAACAGAGGATGATACTAGAAAGAGACCTGCATGACCCTCAAGCGATATAACAGTAGCTGTGACAAATAAAAATCAATACAAATCAGAGAATCTGAAAGAAAAGAAAAACTCAAGCCATTATGGTGACTAAAATATTGTTTCTCCATGACATTGCGTTATATATTATATTATAGTTAACTTTGTTGGCAAATGGAAATTGTAGTTTTTATTCATTATTTAATATCCATGCAAATTTGTGTGAGTGTTTTACTACCTCGAGACTGTTCAGGTCTGGACCACTCCTAAATTTTGTATGTACTGAAAAGAAAAGTCTGAGAAAATCTGCCCATTGTCTGCCAATCCATCCTCTATATTTCACAGAATAATGGCCAATGTAGCATCTGACTGCACAAAACAGAAATGTATCAGTCTGTCTGCATGGAAACAGATGATCACAGAGAGCAGAGGGGGACTGAGGTTTAATGGGCCATCTCCTCGCTTCATTAAACACGAACTTTGGGTCAATTGCCGATACATGCGAGCATTTACAATCACATTAGATGCTTCAGAGGAGCAAGCTGCTCCAGCAAAAGTGGAATGGGAAAAAAAAAAGATTCATGCATGACATGCTCTGATCAAGGACCCAGTGTAGCAGTTCACCTTGGGGGCAGCCGTGACCGACCTGCAAGCAGATCATAATGTGCGGCAAGTGTAAGTGGTGTAAGTGGTGCTTGGAGAAAAGTTAGAGGATCAGTAGAGAGTCGTCCTCTGGGGACCAAGAAAAGAGGCGGTAGTCCATCCAGTCTCTGTTGAGATATTTGAGTCGGGAGCAAAGGGGGACCAACACTGTCGTGAATTAAAAATTGCTGTAAACAAGGCTAATAAGAAGAAACTGATAGTGACCAGCTGATGCAGAACGAGTCAGGGTTCTATTATGGCTGCAACCCACCTCCGACACCTGCCCTGATTCGTTTTCAGCCTATGGTCAACCAGCATGCGGTTTCACCAAGAGCTTGCTATTACTCAGCACGGACCTGATATGCATACACAGCCTAACCTCTATTGGCCACAGAGTAGCTGAGGATTTAATGGAAGTTACAAAGCTACACAGTGTAGGTTTATTCGCTGACAGTAAGAGGTAACTCAAAGGTGCCATCATAAAAAAAAATGACATAGCACATCAAACCACTGGTCAGTAGAATTGAGCTGGATGCTCATCCATTCTCAGCAACTGGCCAATGGGTTTTTGTATCATAAGCTATAAGAGGATGATGGCGCAAAATAACTTATGTTAGCACGAGCAGGTTCCAGTTATCTCACTGCCAAGATAATGGTGTTTATTTATCTCTTTAAAGGAAAAAAATCCTCTGTCTTGTGCTCTTACCCTCTAATGTGTCAACCGTCTGTCATGTTCTGTTTGCCAGCAGTGATTATTAAGTTTTATTTTATTTATTTATTTATTTTTTTTGGGGGGGGGGCGTACATTTATTCTGTCTCACCTATTGTATTTCATCTTGTAGCTTCCACTATTTCCCAGGATGGCTTTTGAAAAATCCCTGAGGAAGACGTCTTTCATCGAGCTGTTGGTTTGTATTTGGGAGGATAGAGAAATGACAATAGATACACACTTTCAAGTTGTCCAGTTTTGTTTAGAACAAGTCGCACCGTGACAACAAAGACAGTGTTGAATGCTGCTCAAAATATTGGATTCGACTGAGGGTACTGTTACCGCCTGCTCTGTGGGATTCTTCCCTGTATTACTTCTTTCTGCATTTGTGCAAGGTGGCAGCTCAGCACAAATTTAAAGCTGCGTTTCTTCTGATATATAATAAGGTATCAATATGTGCGTGTCGGGTCACAAAATGATCTGATAAGCTACAGTATTAATTTCTTTCCCACTTTTGCCTTTTCACTATTTTTCGCTCTCCCAGTGGTATTAACCCTCTCAACCCGTAAGTCATTTGTTTCCTGTTTTCATCACCTACTGTAATAATGCTTGTCAAACCTCAACCCTGTAATGTACAGTCAAGTTATATCCATCTTTTTTTTCAGGACAACCTAGGCTATCATAATATGTATGCTTCAGTGATATCAGATGAATGTATAAATAGTTGTATGACCATAAAGACAAAAAACAAAACAAAACGGAAATTGAATCTCACAGACATTCATTATAATGACACACCAAACAACAATGATGAAGATTTTTCCCTCTTGAAAGCTGTTCTTTGAAACCTTGGCTATATGGCTTTAAAACAAATTAAAAACATTCTTACTAAAGCAAATCAAAAGTTATGTACATTTTTCTACACATAAGTCCTTTGATTTTTTTTTTAACCCTAAAAGTATCTTGTGCCATTCTGCAAAGCAGTTCCTGTCTGCAGTGACACACGAGTGTCAGTAGTAGTAGTAGTAGGAGTAAACAGGTGGAGTGAGAGGTCCTGTTTTCAGTGTAAAATCTTTGTTTTTTTCCACCAGTCGACAACACAGCGTCTGATTGGTACACAACTATAACAAAGTCTCTGATTGGTCAATGATCCAAGATGGACAGCTAGAAGTCCGCTAACAACAACAGGAGCCTTTTACGTCTTGAAAACGGGATAAAAATGATCATCAGAGTCATTCAATGTTGGATTTATCATCATGGACATGTTGTACAGAGTCTCCGAGAAGACACTGACGTTCCAGGCCGCACTACAAATCTTCTGAAAGGGCCACGACCGCAGTGTTAGCTCCCATCAAAACAAACCGTAAGTTGCTGGAATCATCTGATCAAATGTTATGAGGACTTTTATCACATGATGCGTTTTCTGTCGCATACGACAGGTTCGGGCTCAGACAGATTAACATGAGGAGAAACTCAATGAGACCAACCAAGGAACTAGAACAAGTGGCTGGGGAGGACTTATACTGAATACTGCATGGTGGGTTTTCAGGGGGATCGGCAGAACGAGCAATATTGCAAGCAACTTTCAAACAGTAAAAGTAAGTAAAGCTTAATGGGGTTTTAATTAACTTTGTCAAAGTGTGTTTAACTACAGCACAAGCTTAATTTGTCAAAGCGAGGTGACAGAGGGGAAAACGGCTCTACCGCAGGATTTATTTTGGAATTTTCCTTTCGGTAAACATTTCACTTTGAGTTATTAACCTGAACTATTCATCAGACTTTGCAACTGCAGTATCTTCAAGTATTAGGCTACACGTAATCTTTAGGAAGTACATGTAACATTGGTACAAAACGAAAACAGCAGGAGCTCATTAAAATATATACAGTATATATATATATATATATATATATATAAGTTTGTATGTATGTATATATTTCAATGTCCATAAACTTTTTTTGGTCATTTTAACCAGTAGAACAAGATAATTTAAAAAAACAAAACAACCCTTGTTCATGACTTTAACCAAGCTCCACTACAACAACGACAAAAGGCAAACGTACACTGAAGCAAATAAGTACGGGTTGGAAGTCACGGGTCTGTCACGGCAGCATTTCTGCCATACTCGCATTTTCTCTACCAAAATGACTGTTTTAATAAAACCAAATAGCATCCTTACATCTTTTGTTGTTCTGCTGGCATATACAGTTTGTGTGTGTGTGTGTGTGTGTGTGTGTGTGTGTGTGAGATCGTGTCATTATGTGTGTGCTTGTGTGGCAGATGAATATTGCAGCATGAGTTGATCACTCTGTAGAGTCAGAAATGTGATTAAATGCTTTAGGCTGATTTCCGCAACAGCTCTTGTATAAGTCATGAGAGCACTTTGGGGGAAGTTAAAACTGTGGAGAAAACAAAAGCCATCCATTTACCTCATTAGTGTGCGTGGAAAATCTTGACATGCTTTGAAGAGAACGTGCTTGTGTAGCTAAATCAGCTTAAGGGCCCAAAGCAGACGTACAAGGGAGGCAACCAAACATCCTCCCAAAGTGATAAACAACCTCGCTTTGGTTCGGAGGTCTGTAAAAAGAGACTTTGCTCCATTTTTCAAGCATTATTATTATAAGTTCCTCCGTTAATCTTCATGTTTGCCCTCAAGCTGGCATTAACACGGCAGATGACAGGTTTCTGCCTATTCTCTGACGACAGCGCTCCGTCACACGCACACATTCAGAGACACACACACGTTCATGCATTTAATACACACTAACTTACAGTACCTTTGCAAATTATAATTTTTTCCGAGCAGAACAAAACCAATTTGTGGTGTTGACGCCTCAGTTCAATCGGGGTGACGTTTTTTTTTTGTGAGGCAGAAGATGTTTCCTCAAACGTCAAGTACAACGTTTCCCAGATTCCCATACATGCCAGGTTCATTTCTCACATGAAATCCGCGCTCGTCTTGGCAGTGCACCGCGGCACGCTCCAGACACAAACCTCATTAAAATGATCCGCCAGAGCTCTGTTATTAATCAAGCAAAGCAAAAGGACAAGTGGGAAATCATTTTTGTGAAGGAAATCTCCAAACCCGAGTCCTGCAGAGGACACGTCCTTGCCCAACATCTCATTTGGTTAACTAGCCCGGCTCCTCCATCAACACGCGGCTCAATCTGGAAACAGGCGCTCGTGTCTGGCAGGATGGCGCCAGTGATGATATCGTGGGAATGGCTTTCGAGAAATAAAATCTCAATCTGTCATCCTTTTTTTTTCCCCCTTATGTGCTCCGGCAGGAACTTCCAATGCCGTGAATCACTTGAATTTGTTCAGTCTTTGTGTTCAACAGTTTTTCTTTTTATATTGGAACATTGAGGTTCTGTGATTTATATTTATTGTTCTTGTGTACTCTTTAACTTCACACAAGGACATGATACACTGCTGTGCATCACCTCCTCCTCTGTCCAGAGACATACTGCATACAACCACATGGTGGCAGTGCTGCATTTGAAATATTGCAAACCCCAACACAGGTTTTTGCCTTTCACAGAATGATGCAGCCTTTAACTGCCTGCATGCACATGGAGGCATGCGTGGTATAGTAATGTGCACTTTGGTACCCAATTTGTTGCCACCACCTGTCATGCTTCTGTTTTGACACTAAAACACCCCGTCATCTAATTAAGCCGTACGCTGGCATTGACATGAATTATGCAGCAGCCTTAATGAACTCCAATCAATAAACACAGGATCCATAATGAAGCCAGTCACACAAGCAGCTGTGGGCAGAGTGGTTCCTTTAACCTTGGGGCTGTATCTCTTCCAGGCTGACACCACTGCCGGGAATGGCTGAAACATTTGGGTGGATGAAATACTTCTCTCCACTTTGCTTTTTTTCCATATTCGTACCGCCGTAACTCCACCACCACCCCCACAACTCTAACGGCGGCATACTGTGGATGTATTTTTAATGTAAAAACACATTGCGGGTACGAGGCAAACATCTGGGTGTTGATGCTGATGGACAGGAGGTGGAAGGAGGTGCGCTGAGATGAGAGTGTGTAGAGCAGATGAGGAAACGCAAAGATACCGAATTTATCTAATGGATTGTTGTTGGCGGTTTTATTTTCATCTTATCAAAAGAAATTTTAAAACTCTGACTCAAAATGTTCAAATACCTTGAGCTACAGTAGCCTGGGACTTATACAAACAATATTGTCACAAGCTGCTGCACAGGAAGAGTAATATTTCAATGGTTCTCAGACACAATAATGATAACACAGATTTGCCATTTCTTTTGTCAGTTGTCAGTGATTTTTTGCTTCTGGTTTGTGTGGCAGAGTAGGTCGTTCGTCGCCTTGCAACTCTGAGCAAAGCTTACCAATGTAGTACACAATGTCGAGTTTGTACGCACCAGTTTGTTATCCAGTATGTTTCATATGTCAAAGAGTGATGATCCGATTGTTTGGAAGAGCAAATAATCAGCATGAATTATGATTTTCTTCCCAAAATTTTTAAACAGCCAAGATTTTTAATTTCTCCCTCGTGGTCCAATAAAAAAAAAGAAAGAAAAAAAGTTGTTACTGGCTGCAACTGAGATCTGAAGCTGCCAAGCCCTTTGAGAAGTCTGCCGACAGAAACGTCTTCATTTGGCAACATTGTCTGGAAATGAATGGAGAAAATAATGCAGGGGGGATTGCATACATATTTTGGCTACTTAGTTGCATTTGATCTGTCTATCTCTCGTGCCACGCAAACTGTACACACATGAGTATATCTTAAACCAAAATGCTCCTCTGTGTCTCAAAAGCCCCCACAGGAGAACCGACCTCGAGCCACGTGAACTGTCAGAAAGCCTCCTAATTCTTTTCATGTCTCCTTCGACAAGAATGGAGCTCCTTCAGCCATTCCCGACGATACGATGTTGCTTCACAAACAGGAACAGCAAACATGTTGGAGGAAAACACCCCCTGCCAGTTCAAAGAGGTTCCTTTATCAATCCTCACACATCAAGAGTGTGCATCAACCCCTCAGCTTTAAAAGGAACAGTATTTTTTTCTTACACTTTGGAGTAACTCTCAGTGCTTCAACAGTACTGAAAGCGTGTTCACCTTCTCCTCTTATTTCCTCGTGGCTGGCAGCGCTCACAAACAGCCAAAAAGGCAGCCGCTGCCTCTCTCCTCCCACTCCTCTTTCAAGGAGAGCGGTGAGCTTTCAATGAATCACCCCCTTGCTCCCGTCGTGTTCTGAGCTGTGTCTCCCCGTCGTCAAGCAGCGTGAGTGATGGAAGTGACGGAGAAGACACCTGCCCTGAACCGCCGCCAAACAGAGAGGAAGAGGAAGGAGGAGAGAGGCGGAGGGAGGGAAGGTGCACTGCTGACGGGAGAAACACACCAACAAGGCAACAAACTTGCAGAGACTATCACTTATAGTGACAGGCCAGGAGGTGCTGTGCTATTAGCAGGCCGAGGGGTAGGCCCCGAGCACGGCCCGCCCTACCTAGGATGGATGGGCCTCTCTCCCGGGACTAAATTAATACTGGGAGTCTAGTGAATTGCTTTTGGAACAATGTCCTCCTAAGGAGCTAATCAGACAGGAGTTATCTAGGAGTGCCTGTAGGCTGGCTGGCGTGGCTGCAGCACTGTGGCTGCCTGGCGGAAGGCAGGTGCACCACGCCGACTCACAGCAGCTCATTCCCCAGCAGGCCAGAGTGCATGGTGGTGTTGCTCATTAGACTCTGGTGAAGACGAATCCCAAGACTCAGAGTTTGCAAGGTTGAGAGTTCATGTGAAAGTATTGATAGTAAAGAAGGAGTTTTTAACTGAGCTCCACTAACAAAGTAGCAGCAGCAATTAAAATGTTGAAATTGTGTCGGGGGAATCTTTTAACGCCTTTGATATTGTGTATGACATACTGGTATATTATGGTTGACCTGAGATGAATGCTTCAGAGTCTCATGTTTGTGATAGGAGTTGACATCCCCTCCCATTCGGTATAATACAGAAAAAGCTTCCGTTGTACTTGAAGCTTTTTTATTTGGCTGTCTACGTGCAAAGTTAGAGCAAGAGTCTTCTCTGTTAACAGATCTGTGTTATGATAAATTCATGTAAATTGAAGCAAAGTACAACCCAGACTCATCGAGTTAATTATTTTATTCACCTCTGTGAAGACCAATGAGAGATTCACCCATCTCTCATCAAACGTCTGTGCAGAAGTTTTTTTTCGTCATCACATTAAATCTTATCCATACAAAAAAAGAAAAATGACAATTCAATATAACCTTCATAAACCTTCCTTGATTGACTTTGAGCCACTTGGGGGCAGCAGATCAGTGATGAACACAACATTAACATATTCTCACTTTGTACCGTTGATTTGGTCAAAATGTAGGCAAACAAAGCCCTGATCACGTCCAGCCACTGCAGAGCAGAATTGACTTTCATCTGTGAATATTGGCCACATATATTGTGTTTCTGGCCAATATTCACAGTGCTTTAATCTCTGCTCTCTCTCCACTGACTCCTGAGGGAAATATCTGGCTCTTCAGCTCCTGTATGTAAGACTGTGTTCAGCAGCGAGTTTCCAACGTGGTTTGCTTGAGCTGAAAACTGCAGGTTGTGATAAATGTTTGTGCTCATCGCGACGAGTGATTCCCACCGGTGCATTTCATCCCTTGGTCACATGATTATTGTTGCGTGAATCATTGATGATTTTTAAAATGGAGAAAACACGCCAGCATTTGGCGTGTTTGGAATAAAGGCATTCATGTTTTGATGCGCCTTTCCCACATTAGTGAAATAAAGCCGAATTCAAACAGAGGCTAAGAAACAAGGCCAGAGGAAACTGACTTTAGTATCGTACCAGACAAACCAACGAAGATGCAAACTGTCTTGTGGCTGTCAGCGCTTCGCTACAGTCTACACAGTGGCTTCACAGAAGTGAAGTACTACTCCGTATCAGAGGCATGAGCTGACAGGATGAGGTCGGAGCTGAAACAGAGGGGAAAGCAACACTGAGACCACACACACGTACACACACACACACACACACACACACACACACACAAGGGAACCATAATGGTGTGTGAGAGAATAAACTCTCCGCTTGCGTGCACAGAGGAAACCCAGTGTTACTTATGGCCACTTAACGCAAAGTGTTGGTGAAAGAAAGGCGACGTCTGTGAGGCGCTGGCTCCTCAGCCCCGCATCAGCAGCCTGGAAGAGAACGACGCCTCTGGCGAGCCCCGGCCCTGTCTCACCCTCTGGAGGACGGCAGACACATTCAGACTGTGATTCACTGCACTAAAACAGATATATCATAGGTTAACAGGCCTGCAACACCATATCACCCCCCCCCCCCCCCAAAAAAACCCCCTGAGATGCTGGCTCTGGTTGTTAATGTGAGAACGATGCAGATTAATGATACTCAGAAGAAGTCGTATGAAATTATATCAACCACGAGTACATGATTACACTATCATTTCGCTGTTTTGTTGGAAGACATAAGTAGATATTTTACTTCAAAATGATCGACTGTTACTATATATGACATTCTTGCACCAGTCCCGAAGTAACATTTTACTGTTGTAGCTGGTCAACAGTTAGTAAGTTCCATCCAGGCGTGGGATTCAAGGTTCAGGAAAGAAGAAAAAGCAAAGTTCTGTGACTATTTTTTTTTACCCTTCTGGGCCTCAAACGTTTATCAATGCGAATTAATTTTATTTTTTTTAAATGGAGCATTTGAAGCTGCTTTTGCCTGGTTGATAAAGGTTTTTGTACTCGCATGGTTCTTGCACTTTTTGGGTAATATCTTCATGTTTGAATGCACTTATTGTAAGTCGCTTTGGACAAAAGCGTTGGCTAAATGAATGAGATGAAGTGTTGAGGAGAAATAGTGGAAGGGCTAACGATGCACAGTTATATAAAGGGTTCCCAGGGACACACTGTTTTTTTGTACGAGGGCAAAAGCCAAAGAGGTTGGAGCCCACTGGTATAACATTTAACAGCGTTATGTATTTAATAAACTGAGCACATGTTTAAGTGTTCATCTGAAAGATAGATACGTGTTGTGAAGTGGAAAGTACAATAGGTCCCTCTGAAATCTGGTGGATTAGAAATATAAAGTTGCACATTTGCAATTGGAAGCACTCAAGTCAAGTCTCTCGGCAGTGTTCTCCGGACAGTACCTGAGTAAATGTTCTTCGCACCAATGTGTTGAGCCGATAGTTTTATCCATCTGAGAGCAGCATACGCTGCAAATTAGCAAAACTTACAGTCGAAAATGAAAGCTCATGAATGCAATTACAGTAAACACGGCCAATTCCTAAGCTCTGGTTTTTGCAACACAAACACAACAACAAACACGGAAAAAAAAAATTGATACGCCTTAGAAATGATTTTACCACCCACTGTTCTGTTTACTGTAAACGAACTAAAACTCAAAGGACAAGATGACACGCAAATAAAATTTGCATCACTCTTTGTGTGGCTTTAACAAAACTAAAAAAAAAAGAAAAGAAGGGACACCAGCGTTCAGTGTAAGAAAACAGGATTTTCACCAACTAAAGTTGGTGGGATTGCATGTTGTGACCATAAAATGTCATCAGCCAGCAGCCTCAGTCCCTATCAGGCAGTCTGCTGCACAGAGCACTCTCCTCTAGCCCTGGGTGCTGGCCGCACTAGCTGGCACCCTTCCCCCCCCGTCGCCTCTCTTTCGCTCTCTCTTCCCTTTCTCTGTCTGTCTCCCTTTCTCCCCTTTTACCAGGCTGCAGTGGCCCACCCTTCCCCTGGCTCCCGCACCCAGCCGCGCCCCTCCCCTCCCTGTCACCCCGAGGCGCTCGGCTTCCATAGTGTCAGTGCGGAGGCCTCAGTGTTGACAAAGCAGCAGGCCTTCAGAAGACACATCAAACCCTGTCCCTCCTCTGCGCTGTTAGGGAGCTCAGCGCACAACAAAAGGACAGGGACTCCAGTTTCGGTCTCAGGCCATAACTAGACTCAACAACATGGCTAAAGACAGGAGAGAAAAAAAAAGGCCCCGGAGGATGCTGTATGCACCACGCGCTCTAACCGTTCAAGACGAGATCCGTGTTCTCTGACTGTTGTGATGACAGTGTTGTGATGGAGGATTGTAAATATAAAAGCATAAGTCAAGGCTGCGGGTTGATGCCATCATGACACATGCACTCTAATGAGGGCTGTGGGTGCTCCGCAGTGCCAGGGACTTCCACCCCAGGGCCCGTCGGGTGGAGGGGGGGGGGGGGGGGAGTGGTACGTGATGCATACCAGATGTGATTGGAGACATCACACTGTTCAGGTTGCTCCTGCTAACCAAATAGTAGCTGCAACAAAAGCGAAAGATCATTTTTCCTCTGTTCACACGTTTGCGGCACGATGCTGTGGATGTGTGTAAAGACTGGTTGGAGCCAGAAGCAAAATAACACATTTCAGAGGATTTCTTTTTTTTAAAAAAAAGAAAAGAATTGAAGACCGTATTGCACCAAGAAAAGTAAAAAGAGCTTGGTGATGAATACGACCAAGGACACCGAAGTAACGACACGCGCTCCGCTTCATTGTCAACACAGAGAAATTGTCTCATTTCTTAGCAGTTGGTGAATTCATCCTTCACGATGTGTTTCCACATCACTATTCAACCCCCCGTGCACACCGCTGTCGGCCGTCCTCCGAAACGTGGGGAGAAAAAAGCCCTCCGTCTCCTGAAGGCCTCCTTCTCAGGTAGCGAGCACTTGCAACGTGTGCATATTCTGTGATTAGAACCTCAGACCACATGATGGCAGCAAAAGAGATTCTTAGGCCAAATCTGAACAAACTGCTCCAGATTAGGATGTTCTGCGAAAACGAGAAAAGCGCGGCAATGATCCGGCGCATGTGGTTACTCTGAACTTGAGCGTCTAATCTACAACGGGCATATTTTGTAAACTTGTAATGTGTCATGTCTTACTACAATTTCCCTTCAGAAAGTTTTAGATGCCTCAGATTTGTACTTGAGTATAGGTGCTTGGTAACTTTCCACTGCTGCACGTGTGGTTTAATGCGTTATTTTTTCCTTTTCTTTTGTTGAAGGGTGAAGGTCAACTGCATCAGGGCCACGAGGCATTTTATCAGTTGTTGATATTTACTAAACGTCTCCGGCAGTCATGCAACAATCTGAGTGCATCGAAGAGGTCACGGTCACCGTAGTCTTACCTGTAAACGTGGAGTTTGACTCATAGCAGCATCTGGCTGAAGGACGCAGAAAGCACACACTGGCTTAGTGCTCAGCTTTTTTGGAAACTTAATTGCCGGCATTAAGCACTTGAGGGAATTCTTCGCTGTGCTTGTTAGGTGTTTGTGTGCAACACAACCCCACACGTTCTATTAATAAACTCACACGCTCTCACCCTCTCTCTCTCTCTCTCTCTTTCTCTGAAATAATGAACAATAAGTGTCGCTGCTGCACCTCAGACACACACACACACACCAACATCAAGCAGAATGTCAGATGGCTGGAAGAGCGGAGCGATTGACAGCAAACCGGGCTCCACCAGGCATGCAGATTACTAAAAGCAAGTTCTGAATGTTCTTCTCAAACTTTCTCCACATGCCAGAGGGGGAAAGTAGGGGTGCTGATCTGATGCGATATGCTTGAAAGAGATTCTTGCCAATGCAGGCATTTGGGAGGCTGGATGTGACTGTGCTGTAGCTGCTGCTCTCACCTCGGTGTCGCGAGTACCGTGTGCAGGTGGCCCAGGTCCGTGTGGGTGAAAACATGTCCAAGGGCCAGATGCACCCGAGGCGGCAGGAGTTTAAAAGAAAATGCAGAATCGATTTATGAAAAAGACAATCGATAGGTTTCACAGAGAGATGGTTTGTCAGCCAGATTTAATGATACCATAATAAATTTGCCACGTTTTGGGTCATTAAAAGACCTCGGGAGTTCGGGTGAATAGACGTTTTTGGAGCTTTTGAACTTCTAATCCTAGACATAAATAGTTTTCTATCATAATGCTGCTGGTATACTATGTTCAAACTTCCTGTGGTCCAGTAATATTATATAATATATATGATATATATATAAACAGAAAGAGCAGAACTGATTCTTCAGTGTGGGACACACACACAGACACGCACACACACACACACACACACACACACACACATTTAGTTTGACAAATAACTGTTTCGTAGTCTAATGAAGTGGTAAATTGTGTTACTATTGAATGAATGCTGCAAAATGATATTGCAATGTGTGTTTATACAAAACGATTACCTCGTTACATGTCAAAGTAAATGCGGTGAGGAAATATTTTGGATGATTTTCAGTCGAACAGAACACTGAGATGTTGTATCTAAAGGGGTATAATTCATACCGTACAGGTTAGAAAAGCCTAACAAATCATACATCATCCACTGGTGAAAGGACAAAGCAGGGAACAGATAATATTGTTCTCTTTGCCACTAATAGCACCTGCTATTATATATCCATACACGTCATTATCATGTGTTGTCTGGAGGAAACTTTTAATCATAACTTAAACATCTTGACTCAGAATTAAACAATAACTCTAAATGAAATGTACCTCTTCAGTTTTAGAAAGGCAAACATTTGAAATCGTGGGGATTTTTTTTTTTTTATGGGACAACCATTTAATGAAAACTAGAGCAGAGCTGTTATCTCTGTCTGCGTGTGCATCAAGGAGACCAGACACCAATAATCTCATTACCTGGGTCAAACATTACAATCAGATCTGCATATTTTTTTGATCCCCTGAAGGAATCTTTTGGGTGTTTCTTTCTTTGTTTGTTTTTTAATTTTGATACGGAAATAGAATCCCAGGTGAGTCCTTTCACCTGCTGAGGTGCTGGTCAGGAGTGCAGATGTTTGGATCTGTTGTGAAATATCAAAGCTGCATGCAAATCCTCAAGATGACCTACTTCTTCCCTTCCACATAGACACTCCGCTAAAATCCATAAATTAAGGAAATTAACTGATGGGGCCCGGGGCCACTTTGTAAGCTATTTAAATCTTTAAATTTACAACATCCCTGCATACTTCATGTAATTGAACTAACTCGGGGCTTGTTTCCTTTAATGAGAAAAAACCCCAGTTTCCCCTCCAGTTTGTACCTCTGGAAACAACAAATGTGTGCCAGGGGGGGAGATGGGAGCGCTCCGAGCTCTGTCTAATTACCATGACTTCTCTTTTCGCACACTCCTACCAGGCCTGCCGTCAAATCACCAGCATATCCGTTTTATTTCACACGTGAATGCTCATCATTTCACATTCACTGGAGCAATACGGAGCCCTGTGAAGATACAGTAAAGTCCCTGGAAGTCAATAGAGAAATATTGCAGGCTTGTTATGGTGGTGTACTCGATTTATTAAATGATGATGATTTAAGATTCAAAAGTACCTTAAGATCAGTGAGACATTTTATATGGTGCTGGTGAAAAACAATAGACGAGTTTCCCCCTAATAATGACTATACGTGTATTTCCTGGGCGCCAATAATAACTTCCTACACTGGTTGGCGCCAAATGTCAAGAAACGAATACGAAGCCTCTCTCAGGATGCTGGTGAGGAGTAATTACTGGGCTCGGTGTTGCATCAATTATTCACAGATATTTACCCTCAAATAAACAAACATGCAAATAAATAAATAATCGTCTCGCACCTGCTCGACTCTTCCCCCCGTCCCCCTTCTCTGGGTGCAAAAGTGGCGCAACACTTCATTGTGTCTTTTCTACGTCGAAATATAACAGAAATCACCCCAAATCTTATTTTTCCAAAAGTCTGGAGGCTGCCTGCTTTCATTGGAGAGTGAGGGGAAGTGTGTGCGTGTGTTTGTGGTGTGGGGGGGTTGTGGGCAGATATCTCCATCTAAGCCCTGCGCCATAATTGAAATGGCGCATATGGCTGCAGGCAGGTTGTGAGGGCGCTTTCTGCGGCAGCATGCATGCATGTCCATAGACGTCATTTGATTTTAATGGCCTGCAGGAAATTTGGCGTTACAACTCCAGACATTAGAGAGAGAGAGGGAGAGAGAGGGGGGGGGGGGGGGGGGGGAGGAGAGAGCAGGGACACGAGGGGGGGGGGGGGGATCACCGCATGAAACATATTGGTTCAGGGATATCTCTTCATTTTCAACACATTTTTTCTACCGAGACTTTATCAACAAGTTACTGCGCCTTTATTACGCATCGCCCGAGTGGAGGACTATGGCAGCGCGCCTGGCGTTAAACTTTAAATTTAGGCTGGAGCTGGAGATGGAAGTGTTTGCCTGCTAGCTGGAACTGCCTGCGGAGCTATTACATCAGACGAAATGACAATGATTAAAATCTGCTTTTTCGCTGCTCCAAATCCATTGAGCGACTGACAGTTGCCCGCCAGGCTCTCCTGCGTCCTCTGAAGCACAACTTCACGCCGTTGAGGGGCACCGTCTACTTTTTGCCGGGGAAAAAAAATAAAATAAGATAAGTTACTCTATCTGTGCAGTCATACTAGGGGGTATCACGTTCTCTTCCTTGGGAACATTGCCTGGGCGAGAGAGTGGAGAAGAGCTAATTGTAGCCTAATCCCTGGCCCAGAGGCGCTCGGGCAGCCCGGAGCAAGACATTTTCTTTTTCAGCTCTCCTCTGTTATTTAGAGACGGATTATTGGCTTTCTTCTTCTCCTAACAGACCACGGGGGCAGTTTCATTTAGGCGAAAAAAGGCAGACAAAAAAAAAAAAAGGGCTAAAACGCAAAAGGAAGGATTCCAACAGGAGCGCACGTTGTTTTGTTTTTTTACGCGTATCCGAATACGAGCAAGGGGAAGGAGATCACCTCGTCTAATGTACAAGGTAAGGACGCTTCCTGTGCGCTTTGGTACAAAGGAGCTCGGCGAGGACAGGTCGAGTCCGCCTGGCAATAGAGCCGTTAGAGCCGCAGAGGCTCTTGAGCCAGCGGTCCATCCCGGACGCAGCCCGGCGTCTCTCCGCTTCTTTCCCGAGCAGTTTTGTGGCGAACACAGCGCAAAGACGTGGCTTTTCCGCGCGGCGGCACATGTAGATCCGTGCCGGAGCTGGACGGAGCTGTAGTCGAGTCGGGGGGGATTCGGAGGAAATATTCGGGGGGGGGGGGGGGGGGGGGGGGGTTGGTTGCACGGCGACCAGCGGCTGGGACTGACCGCCGGCACGGATTTCTCCTGGACCCCCTGCAATGTTTGAAACGGTACGGTGACATTTTGAGATATTACAGACAGAAAGCAGTGTGTTTTTACGCACAGGCTCCGGTCTCTCCAGTGGAACTGGCGCTGAAGAGTAACGTGAAGTGACCCCCCCCCCCCCCCCCCCCCCCCCCCCCCCCCCCCCCCTCTCTTTTCTCTCAGAACGGACAGTTGACACATGGTGGTTCTCACCAGACGTGTCGTGATCATGCTTCCTTTCTTTATTTTTAAATCGTACAGCAGGAACAAGGCGCCATATTGAGCTTCGGGGAGAATTGAAGGCAGAGCACGGGCTCGTGTGTGTGTGTGTGTGTGTGTGTGTTACTGTGGAGCGCCGCGTTGAGTCGCATTGTGTCCCATTGAAACGCTTTTGGTTTGGTGGTGATCTGAATTCAGAGTCCTGTGAGGGGGAATATGTCATCGTGGGTCTGAACGGGGTCAGAGGAGCGAGGCAGCAGCAGCTCTGAGGTGAAAGTTGATGCCTCTACGGCTGCTGTGATTTTGTGGAGGAATTTATCATATGTGGTGTGTGTGCGTGCGTGCGTGTGTGTGTGTATGTGCGTGTTGGTGGGTAGAGAGAGGCAGGGGAGGGATGTAATGTTAAAACTATTATAATTCGATCACAATTGTGAGATTTGTTGATGTATTTTTTTAAAAACATTTGCTCCTTATTATTCGTGCTTGTGTATTGTGATTTGATTGGTTAATTGATTAGTTGGTTGGTTGGTTGAGAGAGAGAGGGGGGGGGGGGACGGACACACCGGCATGTACCCAAAACTTCTTAAGTCTTTCCAAGTTTTTTTTCCTCTTCTTTTTCTTTTCTTTCCTTTACTTTTCCCCGGGATTCGACGTGTAACCCGGTCCCCCTGTAATCGTACTAGACGAACGTGACACCGCTGTGAGGCGGACACCGCCCTGGAAGACACAAAGCTCCAGTCTCACTCGGTGCCCGGCGGCTCCTTCTCTCGCGGAGCCGCCGGGCACCAAGTGAGACTGGAACAAGCGGCCTTCTGTTCCCGCGGTCGTGGCAGCGGAGCATCATATGTGCAACAGCAAACTGATCGATTCTGCTGATTCGCTGGAGGGCGGAGAGGGGCGCACACAGGCTGCCGTCGCAATCGGGCTCAACCCCCCAGTTGTGCACGTCGCGCGGTCAGGCCGAACTATACGATTTCCATTTTTCTTTTCTTGATCATAACTTGCGCAATGAGAGGTCTGTGTTTTCACACAAGCCTGGAGGGGAACAGATGACTAACGAGTACGTGGGCAGACTGTGACCTTTGATCATCGGGGGGGGGGGGAAATATGAGAAACAAATAAGAGCTGGTGGAGTTTCGTAACAGCACGGATGTGTTCTCCCCCAGTAGAACCAATCAGACACGATTGACTCCTTCGAGGAGTCACCGCGCGTCGCCTCACAGCGTGGCCCGGCTGCAGGCGGGTTCACCTGCACAAACCGTGCGTAAGTTGGAGATGAGCGCTCGTCCAGGAGTCACATGGCGGCGCATCGCAGCGAATTAAAAACTGTTTTGGCCCAACATCTTTTCTTATCAGCTGATCAGACTGGGCTCCCCCGGCGCGCACCGGGCCCGCTCCCCGGAACAAACTCGGCCTCGGCTCTCCCGGAGCATATACAGGTTCCGGGTATAGGAATGGTCTCAAACGTTGTCCTTCTGGTAGGACGCCGCGCACGTGGTGTGTCGCGCGGGGGGATTCGGCCCTGTGGCCGCGGATGAGGCTTTTGTTGACGCGCGTCATCCCTCCGTGCGCCACGGCCTCCGACGCCGTGACAGCACGAGCGCATCTGTTGGCACATGACGCGCGATCACCTCAATCTTTTGTGTGTTGAAAAGGGAAAAGTTATCCCCCTCCCCCGCCCCCCCGCCCCCCCCGCGCCGTGTTTTCCTCCCGTGCTCTCAGATTGGTGGTTGGTGTGTCTGGGCGCATCACGTCTAACACATAAGGCGACCTTTAATTAGAATATTGCAGCAGCAGTTTGTTTTATTCCCCTGGAGGCTGACACCTAGCCCCCCCCCCCATCTCTTCCTCTCTCTCCTTCTGTCTGTCTATCTCGCCCTATCTCTCTCCCAGCCCGTTTTTTTTTTCCTTTCTTTCTTTCTAATAAGCATCCTCCCATCCTCGCCTCCGGTGCTGCATGAAAAGATGCAAACATACTTAATTAGCGCGGTGGCAATAATTTCCAGGCTAAATATGCGACCAGACAGACATGGCAGTGATCTGATACCATCCAGGCAGAGGCTCTCATCTGCTCCCCCGTGCAGGGGTCTCTGTTGATGCTCTTCGGTCTTCCTCGCCCTTCACTCCCATGGCTCTCCTGTACACTTGCTTTCAGGAGGGAAGAAGCATGTCGCGGCTGTCCCTGACGCGGTCCCCGGTCTCACCCCTAGCCGCCCAGGGGATCCCGCTCCCGGCCCAGCTGACCAAGTCGAACGCCCCGGTGCACATCGACGTCGGGGGCCACATGTACACCAGCAGCCTGGCGACCCTCACCAAGTACCCGGACTCCAGGTAAGACGCGCTCGGCGGATCCGTTTTCTGCCATTTACTGCGCGACGGTGCCAAGAACGAGGGGGATGATTTCAATGCCTGTGTTTTTATGAATGTAGAATTTAATGGGGAAAGCCAGATTTCAATGGATTCCATTCAGTTTCAAGTCAGTTTACATCTCCATCTAGTTGATGATTATTTCATTTCAGTCATCGAGGCATTTATTGCACAGTTTGACTGGTGTTTGTCTCAACTAAGTCAAATTGGATTTATGCTGTTAACAAGTCAGCATTGCTGACAACTTCCCCTCAAAAACTACAGTGCAATATCTTCTCATTCCCCGTGCCTTCATTATGCCTGTCCTCTTTGAGCTTGTAAATGATTGTGCAGATTGTTTGTGTTTGTTTTTCCCGTGATTATTCTAATTGTCTGATAAATACCTCGGAGGCTTTTAAAAAAAAAAAAAAAAAAAATTTATCTCCCCTCATTTGAAAGCTCAGCTGCTGCCAAGCTGACAACTATACTTTCACATGTTTCATTGTTGATTTGAAAGGAAAAGTTTGTGTGAAGTTATACAACCAACCAAACACACACACACACACACACACACACACACACACACCACTGTGTAGTTCACAGTTTGTTTTTTTCTAAAACCCCAGTCAGTGTGGTGTTAGGGGTCCTTGGAGGAAAAACAGTGACGGACATGTCCGGATCCCTGCCATCGAAGCTGATATCTGATTAAAATGTTTCTCTTTGTCCTGCAACATATTCAATTTCTTGGCTATTTTTGAACCATCATTTACCATGATCAAATCTACTTCATAGTCGTTATTTGTGCGCAGACAACAGGGTTAATTTCCAGAAATAAGATGTGCACGAGCAATAACAAGAAGTTGTATCACTCTGACGCTGTATATTCCTATTTTTTGAGACGGTGTAATCATTATTATAATTTTTCAAGTAGCCCATAATTGGGTTTGTATTGAATATTTTTGCGTGGAGTTAGATTCTCCATACATGAAGCAAACAGGGATTTTATTAATTCATCCAATTCCACTGGAAGATTTAGTCATCATGATTCAGATTGTGTAAGAGCTGATGGTAATTCACCCTCCCACTGTTTTAGCTCCATCCACAAACAATGTGACAACAGCAGAGGAAGCTCTGCAAGCAAACTCACGTACAAAAGAAATATGTTCTCAACTGATGTATGCTTCCCCCCCCCCCCCCCCCCTCTAAAACTAGAGGATGTTTGAGGCCCCCTTTGCTCTTTTTTCCCATAATACATTGTGTCGTATACAGTCTTCTATTGTGCGTCAGCTGACAGAGTCCCATGTGGGCCAAGGTAAACATACACCGGGTTGTTAGAAAATCTGCCAAATTGGCTACAGGAAACAATCCCCATAATCCCTTGGTAATAAAGTCTTGATTTTCACAGAGTCCGCTGACAGGAAATCCCTGACAACTCTCCTTTTATTCCTTACTGCAACATGTCATGAGAAAAATGAGGCTCGTCTCAGACAGGGGTTTACGATTGTGTTTGTTATTAAGATGCTTCCCTTTTTTTTTTTTTGCCCATAGTTTCAGTGTCATATCGGGTTTAATACGGTGGCCCCAAGGCATGAGTTATTCATTTACATTTGATAGTGTGTTTCCATTAAAATGTGCTGGTATTATTTGGATCTGAACATTCGCTAGTAGGAAATAGCTGTAAACCATTCTTGAGCACTATTTAGATCAGCGTTAAATTACTGTTTGATGTTCATTTCAATATTTTCAAATTGCTATTGTCTTTCTCTATTCTTTCATGCTCTGAGGTTATTAGTGGCAGGACATGCGCAGGGCACCATGTAAATGTCATGTCAGAGCATCCAAACACTGTTTGTACGTTGAGACTAAAAGACCGGAAACCAGTGTGAGCGTTGGATGGATGGAGCGCTCTCTCTCTCCCCCTCTCTCTCTCTCTCCCCCTCTCTCTCTCTCTTTCTCTCTGTCACACATGCCCCCCCCCCCCCCCCCCCTTTTCTGTTTCTTTCTCACTCTGGATCTCTGGATCACGCACACACACGCGCACACACACACTCACATGCATACACTCAACGTCTCTCTCTCTCTCTCTCCCAGCCTCCTCAGCGTTCAGTTGGCCTCGGGGCTCCATTTTCCACTGGAGCCAGTGGAAGGAGGGGCCCTTTTGTGTGAATTAGGATAATGGCTGACAGCAGAAAGCAAAACAATTACACTGGCATAGCCGCGCATGCCGCGTTCAGCCATGTCCGGTCGAGCTGGGCACGTTGGCGAAAAAAAGAGAAAGAAGCCAAATCGGGAAAACTAAAAGAGAGCCGGGTTAAAGAGTTTAAAGTTGATGATTACTTTTAATAGATCGGCCCCTAAATAATGCAGCGTGCCAAGAGAAAGTTAGTCTAGTAACTAATGTGCGGTTATTCATCTTCCTTTGCGGCGGCCGCATTAAGGGACAAGGGTCATGAAACATTGATGTGCACTCTGTGTAGCTCCCAAAGAGGACAGTCTCAGCAGTCACTTGAACAGAAGCTGAGGAAATTAGGGCAAATGTTCCCGAGACAATGAAACTATTTTAAAAAAGGACCACTGGACATTTTTTTCTCTTTGTAGACCAGTCGTCTGGTGTGCAGAGATGACACATTGGAAACTGGCGTCATGCTCTCTCAATGCTCCTCTGTGCACAATAGTTTAACTTTTTCTGTAAGCTCCAAGTCTAGAATGTCAAAGAATGTCTTATTCCCCACTGTATGTTAGTGTCTGAAAGCACAGATTTTTCCTTTTATGTCATCACGTCACTGTTAAACCTCTTAGCTATTCTAAGCGTGCCCTCAAGTGGCTCTTTTTTTAAAAGAAAGATTTTAAATGGGCTGTATGGTGCAAGCATATGGCCATCTAAGATACAAGTGCGCTGTTTGAAAAGACTGGCTTTGCAGCTGGCAATTGCCTTTAACATTAAAGGTATGTTATTGAAATATATTTTGGAGCAAATATTAATATCTCCTTCGTCATAAAGGAACCTGTAGTCCGTACAGGTTAAATGCGATTAAGTTCAGCCCAGTCAGATGGTAGGAGCCTTGGTTAACATTTCTTACTGGAGGCAGGTTTGTGAAGGAGGACAGAATATATACGACATTCATCATATCGATAAAACTTTACTAGACACGCTCTCAAATTAACTTTGCTTTAGTTCGAGTTTTGCTTCAGCGTTTCACATTAACCTACTTCCAGTAGCCACAACAAACGGGAACGTGAGCCGGAGGGGCCTAAGTGGCTCTCCTCCCGGCCCTGTCACGTTTGTAGCACCGGTTACAGAAGCTTCGTAGCTGGGCTAATGTCAGCGGTTAGCAGTCACCTGGAAGGGGTTAGCCAGTCAGAGGCAGGGTGAGGGCGGGGCTTCTGCTGCCATCAGGTCAGGTAAATACAGGGTCAACATTCCTGCATGTCTGTCACATGCACAGATAGTAAATGTATGTGTCCTCTCCGACTTTCACTGTGAAACCTCATTGTTAAAAAATTTTCTGACATTGTTTTTATTACACATGCACAAGATATTTCTACAGCTACAAAAACTTATTGTTGACTCGCAAATTATAACTCTGTGCGCAAAAGTATTTTTTTAAAAAGGGACACAACTTATCTCTACAGAAGCAAAACTTTCACATTCAGATACGTGACTGCTATTTCTTTACGTGCGCACAACAGGTGTCATGCACGTTATTTGTGAGGCTTATTACAAAAGCTCAGGATATTTTCTGACTCCGTTTAGAGTTAGACTGGAACCTGATTTGAACACAGTCATAGTCAAATACTAAGTTAAAAATTACAATCCTTGCTTTGGACATTTTTGTCACACATCCTTTGGGAGAGTTTGTATAAAGAACCGTCAGCTTATTAGGTTTACATTTGCTTCTAGCGGGACTCAGTGAATCAGAGCCGGGGACAGTAATCTGGTCTTGCACTCCTGCTTTTGACTCGTCACTACTGACAAGTCACTGTCGGCAGCCTTTGGTGTGAGGCCGGACACACTCACCGAGTTCCCCGGGTGTGTTTGTTCCACTGTGCAGGAAGCTGCTGGGTGTCTTGCATCCGTTAGGCGTCTCGATAGAGGTTACAGATTGCAGATAGCATGTGTTCTATCAGAATCCGTGAGCCCTGCGCCGGGTCCTCCCCCCGGCCTCCCGCGGACGCGTCTCTGGCAGCTCTCAGCTGCTGGTCGGCTGTAGCCGCTGCAGCCAGGACGCTGCCGGATATTGCCCCGCCTACTGCCCCGCTGCCTGCCCTCGCATGGCACCGCCGGGGTGAGGGATCTGAGCTGTTCCCGTCCTTGATAACCTGCTACACCCACCACCTCCCTCCTTCTCCCCAACTCTCTCTCTCTCTCTCTCTCTCTCTTTCTCTCCCTTTAGTTCTGTCATAGCTTTTATTTCTGTTGTAGTCTGTTTCTTTTTTCTCCCCCCCTCACGTTTTCCTTTCGCCCCTCTTCTCCCTCTCTGTCAGTGTCCTTGTCTGGTTGCGTATCCTCTCTTAATTTTTTTCCGATGCTTCCGCACCCTTTTGACACTCCTTACCTGTTAAGAACAACCTCCCGTCCAATTCAGGGATTTAGCAGAGAGGGGGGGGGGGGGGGGGGGGGGGGGGGACCAACAGAGAAAAAGGGAGGGGGGGGGGGGGGGGGAGAGAGAGTGAAGGGAGTAGAGGAGAGGGAAAGAAAAAGAAAAACAGGCAGCATTTTAATTGCTTTTTAAAAAAGTGGAGATGAAAAACAGAGTTAGCCTGGAGGGGTATGGTGAAATTCTAGCTGGAAGAATTGCAAGACCATATGAGAAAGGAACACCTCGGGCAAAACAGGGAGATGAGTATTGGTTTTTTATAAAGCATTTTGCATCGATTTCCAGAGAGAAAGCGAGTAAGGCAGAAGGATGGAGACAGACAGAGAGAGAGAGAGAGAGAAAGAAAGAAAGAAAGAAAGAAAGGATGGCAGGAGGGGAGAGAGGGAGAGAGGGAGAGAGGGAGGGAGGGAGGGAGAGACATCTTTGCTCTGCTCCTTCACCCAGTCAAGTCACAGAAAAAGAAACAGGGTGAGTTTGGTGTGATAGCTGCAGTGTGTTGTGCCGCCACACCGGGGTCAGGAGATACCTGATACAACCACTAAACACAAAGTCACTCACTTCTACAAAGTGGAGAATTGCAATTGTAAATTCGTTGAAATGAGTCTGTGAGCGACGCCAGCCCCGCTGCTTGTTCATTGACGTTCCCACTGCGGCCCCCTTCCAGTGTCTTGTAATAGAGTTTGACAATGCCAGTGCTGAGGCAGTGCCTGTGTGTGTGTGTGTGTGTGTGTGTGTGTGTGTGTGTGTGTCGGTCGACGTGTTTGCAAATAGCTTTTACAATTTTCTTTGTCAGACAACTTTGTCAGCCGACCTCGAAGCTGTTACTGTGATTAAGGAGCTGATTACATCAAAATGATGATGATAACAGCGACGCGGCGCCCTGCCAAGAGCTGTTTCGGAGGAAGACGACGGAAATGTGCGGTGAAACCGTTAAAGAGGTTACGTGCAACAGATTTCTTGTGTAAATCACTAGTGCGGCGGATTTGCACCCTGCACAGGCATTCCAGGGTTCTCTGCTGAGAGAGAAGTGAGCTTTGTCTCAGAGTGAGTCACAAAATTAAAGCAAATTATTGGACCTGCATGAACAGAGTCTTGGAAAAAATAAGAGCACTTGCACTATGTGCGTCCGCAACATTTTTAGAGATGCCAAAAGAAAAATTCTATTTTTTATTACTGAAGAGGGATATTTAGCAGTTGGAAATGAACAAACAGATATAGTGGATGTGCCAAGATGAGATTATTAGACCAGCAAAGGAGGGACGGGGGGAAATGACAATCTGTCCCAGGGTATCTGGAGGCACAGCGCCAACATGGTGTGATGAAAGTTTAAAGATAACAGCAATTTCCACTCTTTGCCTTGATGAGCCCCCGTAGCCAACTTCAACTAAGCCCTTAATCTTTCAGTGCACTAGTGGACGGGGTTAAACACGGGATGCGAGGCGGCAACAAGTGTCTTTTTATTACCACCAAAGTCTTGTCATAATTTAAACTGCATACATCTAGTTACTGTTAAAGGTAGTTCATCTGTTTCCTAATAGGAAAATGTCATTGATGTAATTTACAACAATTTTCTTCTCATTTTTTCAGTTACTCTCAACAAGTCATTTTCTCTTTTAGATGTTCTCCAGCTTTTGCTTTGCTTTTAAATGTTACCCAACTATTTGAGCCTCCATTCAGTTACTACACCTTTCATTCCTCTAACCAATACATATCATTTATTGGGAACCAAACAGAAAACTAAGCATGGTCTGATGGTGCAGGTACCTTTAGAACTCTGAGAGTTAAATATTGGTTTAAATGGACAATGTTAATGTTATTAAGTTATCTCAAAGAAAAATGCCATTATATGGACAAACTGGAACTCTGCATTGAACACAGACGGCATGGCACAGAGTTGACACGCAACTGTCCAAATTCTTCAAATAGTCATAACAAAGTCAAACGGCAAAAAGTAGAACATATTTTCCAGATGTCCGTCTTTCGTATGTGGTCCTCCACCACATCCCACCTCTGTTTCATTCCCACCCCTCTGACAGATGAAATAATAGACTTGTAATGCTACATTCATGCCATTAATTTCTGTAAGTACAAGCAGCGGGTGTGTGTGTTGTTGTAATCTTCCGGCAGAAGGGACACTTCAAACAAGTCTGGAACGGAGGAACTGTGCCTTAAGCCCCTTGTTTCAACCTGGGATGCTAATGCATTTCAAGCTTAGTGCTAATAAAATTGAAAAATAAATGGAGGGTAATTGTTTCATGCATTTGAAGGGACCTGGCTCATTCCTCTGTGTGTTTGTGTGTGTGTGTGCGGCTGCCTGCGTGCGTGCCCGTTTGTGTGTGTCAATTTCAATTTTCAGAATCAGTCGTCTGTTCAATGGCACCGAGCCCATCGTGTTGGACAGCTTGAAGCAGCACTACTTCATAGATCGGGACGGCGAGATATTCCGCTACATTCTCAGTTTCCTCAGGACCAGCAAATTGCTCCTTCCAGATGACTTCAAGGTAAATATCTGCACCGTAACACACTGTATCGTGTGTACTTGTCTGCACCGTCGGCGCTCACAGTTTGTAACAACATAACGACATAAAAAAAAAAGCTGGAGTATGTAAAGCCATCTGCCCAGACATGCAGCGGTGCTGTGTGGAATTTCTGATTTCCCTTTAGATAAAACACTTAAGTGTGAATATGTTTGTATTTATTCATGCTTTCCTTCTCCTTCGGGGGGGGGGGGGCATGTTTTTTGAAATAGACCCGAGACCACAACAGAGCAACCGGTTCTGTTTCCACAATGCCCGGGGTGGACTCACCGTCCTCCCATTTAACACGTAATATACCTTTACTATAAGCATGAGCAGCAATTAGGAAGCTCTGGAGAGGAAACGTGGAACAGACTCAGTTGTGGAGAGGTAAAATGCTAAGCGGCTAACTGGAGCAAGGCCCGGTGATGTGTGTGCCGAGGCCCTGAGCTGTTGTTCTCCACTCAGAGTGGTTTCTGTAGAGGTGAGCACAGGTGAAATAGCCTGTTCGCCGCACGGCTCACCCGTGCTCTGATGACCAACTCCCACGCAGACAGGAAGTCTGCCGGACAGTCAAGGACTTGCTGGGAAAGGGAAGCCGTGGCTTGCTGGCGCTGTTTACTATCCACTAACAGGTTGTGTCCATGCATCTTTGTGGACCTCTGAATCTGCTTTGGTCCTTATGAGACCACTGAGGCCACACACATCTGGCTCCCGCTTTAGCATTAGCTCCCAAAAAGTCTATTGAAAGTGAACGCACATACTGCATGTTAGGTTTATCATAAAAAAAAAAAAAATGCAGTCGGGCTTGGAATCAATTCAATCTTGTCATCCAAACAAGGTATTTTTACATTATTGACAAAAATACACGTTTTGTATTTATTATACCGAGTCTTGCAGGTTGATCATAAAGTATGTCTCTAAACAGTTAGATTTCAATATTTAATGCAGGTTTCTATTAAAGTTGATAAGTTGAAAGTTGATATGGAGAATATGCGAGCAAACAGTTGCTAATCTAGACCTCCAGCAGACAGGGAGCGACATTCGTATTTATTATGAAACCTGCCAAGGCCCAAAACAGTATATCCAAAGTCTCCACTATGTTCCCCAGCTAGTCCCTAACTTTGTTTATCAACGGTTTGGTTCTCGCCAGATCGTATTTAATTGAAAACTGCTGCTGTATGTGAGGTAGAGTTCAGGGCTGTGAAAGCAAAACAACGAGCTAAAAGACGCTAAAGCGCCCCGTAGAGCCGCAGAGGCGAGTGATAATCCTTTGCCGGTTGTTCAGCACGAGCGACTCCTTCCTCGTTGCACGTAGTGATTTCACCGAGTGTTGATGCAAACGCAGCTTGAAACCGAACCGACGACATTACTGGCAAGTCAGTCTCACCTCACAAGAATCCGCGCACCAGTATGTGGGTTTTGTCAGAATGTTTATATATTCTGCCTGCAGCTCCTTCCTGTTCCAAGGTCTTATTCAGTGATACTGATTCCTAGGAGTATTCTACGCTTCACTTCTACTCCACCTTAACTCGCGTGACCTTTCCACCGGGCTGGCGCTTGTTCATCATTCTCTACAACAGCCAAACCTCAGACAACAGAACACGAAATGAAAGGCCTGCATATTTTGGCAAATGATGGCCTGACTCAGAACCGATTAGTTTTTCCCTTCTTATTCATGCTTTTTTTTTCTCCCCCCCCCCCTCTCGGTGGAATCTTGACAGTCCAATCAGGCGGCGCCGCCGAAGAGAATGCATTGGACTTCATTGTTTCAACTCATCACGATCCCCTCGCATAAGCCTGTGTTGATCTGCATACCTTTCAATTTGCGTGGAGCCCGGGAAAAAACAAAAAAAAATGCAAATAGTGAGAGGCGGAATTGAGCATGTCCTTATCCGAACACAATCAGGCTTGCCGTCGCCTGAGGGCTGGGTCTGTTCTGCTGCTGGCAGCCACGGCGCTGTGTGTTTTGCTAAATCAATGTGAAAGTCTGAGCAGGGAAGGAAAAGAAATTCTTCAGCCTACGTCGGTGGAACAAAATATTCCCTATTAATATGCTTCCTCGTCTCATTATTCAAACTACAATTAATCACAAGGGTGTAAGCAATGCTCAGTCATATGGAGGGCACGGCTGTGAACCGTTACGAGTTAGTGGTTTCTGCATCACTTTATTCAGGCTTTTGTATTGCACTTTAAATCAATAATGCTTTCTTTCTTTAGGTATCAAAGGCTAAAAATAAGTGGAGAGAACTCATGTTTTCACCATACAAGACATTAAATATACATGGGCGGGATTGTTTTCATCAGTGGCATGTTTAATCAGCAACCTGTGAACCCCTGCCTGTGTGGGATCGCCGACTTCTTCTCTGTCCAAAACATACGGTGGGTCTTCACCAGTCGTCCGACTCCCTCACAGTGACAGTTTCCATCATTTTCTTCTCCTCCTCGCTGTCGGCCTTCTCTCTTTCGCTCCCTCTCTCCCTCTGTCCTTTTCCTGAGATGTTGCCTTGCCGGTGGGCGATCAGGTCGGATCATTATTCTGAAGCTCAAACGGGCTGTCTGGACACAGGATTGGGGGATGAATTGTCTCGTAGAGCTGGCAGCAGTAGCAGCAGCTCCAGCAGCCAGGACGGAGCTGTTGGCCCTGTCTCCCCCTCATCCTCACCTCAGCGCTTAGGATTACTCTGTTGTTTTCTGCACTGCTCGGGATGACTAAAGTGCCTCGCAGACAGACCCCTGTTAAAAACATATCCATCCATGGCTTCAGACCTGTGAAGGATGAGGAGCTACACTTTGATACAGAGAGCTGCCCGAAGGGGAGTGTCTCAGTATGCGTTTTGTCAGCTGAAGCAAGAAGGCCAGGAGAGAAAGAGACAGGGAGAAAGGGAGGAAAAAAAGGGACCCACCCACCCCTCCTCCTCGTTCACATTGTGGAATCTTAAATATTAGACCATCAGCTTAAGATGTGTTGCGTCAACGCTCTGTCCAGATGGAGTTGTATTTGGGTGCCAGATGAAGGCACAGTTTAGATGAAGGGGGTAAACCAGTGAGGGAGGCTTTTCAAGGCTAGAGATCCCGACTGAGGCAGCAGGGTTAATGAATATGCCGTTTTTCTGCCATGCTCAGTCTCCACAACTAGCTGTGGTCCAGAAAAGGGATTTTTTTTTGGTTGTTTTTTTTTTAGATCAGGGCTCCTTGGTGGCCCCGGCACACAAGCACATGGCCGCCAATGATGCAGACTATATGAAACACATGTTGGTTCCAAAGCACAGGCAGACATTGTCTCACTTCAAGGGCGTTAAGACTACGAGATGAGCTACGTCGTTCTGTATCTACTAAACTAAACACAAATGTGGCATCGGTTATTTGCTGTGGTTTCACAAAGCCTGCACACTAAAATTAACTGTGGCCAGGAGCTAAGGAACAGTTGGAATACACCCTGAATGGCAACGATGGCAGTTCTTAAGCGACGAATGAATTAAGCTGTCAGTCTTTGTCACTGTGAAACACTAATCAGAACACATTTTTATTAATTACTAATTGTTTAGCAGAAAGATTTGCAGCATTTAGGTGTAACCTGATTAAATCTTGTTCTAATAGGAGCTTAACATAGGGCCACAAGCCTCATTAACATAAAACTCCCCCTATGCGAGGAATACATTAGAATCATCCCCGGCTCGCGATTGTCCTCATGTTCACTTTGCACATCTTTACCTCACCTCCCGTCTGCCTCCGATAGCGAACCACCGTCTCCCCGTATTTGCCATGGTAGCGGTGAATGATGGTGCCATCTGGTCTTGTGGGAAATTAGAGGCGAGAGCAACCGGGGCAAATGGCCCCCAGCAAGCCCTGCCTAGGAGGGAGAGGCAGGCAATCTGCTGCAGACTGTCTGCACACGGGAATGCACCATCCCACTTCACTGGAGCCCTACTGACGGCCTTTCTGGAGTCTGCACACTGAAACACGCTAAGGGCTAGCGCAGCTCTGCCAAGAGCCACTGTGGAGGAGAGCTGCGGCGTGGCTACGATTTGTTTATGGAAGGCGTTGTCCTGCTGGTCAGAGGCCATCACCAATCTTAGTTTATTGTTCTTCTCTCCGGAAGATGAATTCCATGGAAACAAGTGAGAGATTTTGTTGCCGTGGGTGGGAGGTCGTTTTTACATTTATATTTTTGGGGTTATTTGTCTGTTCCTTAACTAGATCAACTCAACAAGATGTAGGCAGTATAAACTCCTACACTGCCGACATTATGAGAAGGGTAACAAGTGTACGGCTCAAACTTTGCCATCCAAAGGTATCTTGTAACGTACAGCGAGGACAATGGACACTGGTGCTCTCTGATGCACACATACATACAGTAAATGTGTTTCCCAGATATATTCAGGAGGATTGTGGGACACTTATCCGTTCCTCCACGCATGCCTTCTCCGCTCGGTTGATGTTTCAGAGAGAAGGGTCGGAGAGCAGATGCAGCTACGGCGGCACTTCTGGAATAATTAGAGGTTAAGTGTCTCGCTGAAGGACACTTTGTCATTAGTTGCTGTGGGGAAGACACTGAATTCCCTGCGAAAATACCCCCGACTGTCATCTTTATGCTGCACAACGTGTGCGGGTATCTGTCCTTGATGACCTTGGTGACGAGATGTACAGTAATGTATTGAAAACCTGCGGTGTTAGTCACACATATAGCCTAGAGGGCCGTGCACACGCGCGAATCTCACTGCATCTCCGTGTTTGTCTGCCGGTACAGGACTTCCACTTGCTATACGAGGAGGCGCGCTATTACCAGCTGACGCCCATGATCAAGGAGCTGGAGCGCTGGAAGCAGGAGCGCGAGCAGCGACGGATGGCGCAGCCCTGCGACTGCCTGGTGGTCCGCGTCACACCCGACCTGGGCGAGAGGATCGCCCTGAGCGGGGAGAAGGTCCTCATCGAGGAGATCTTCCCTGAGACCGGAGATGTTATGTGTAACTCAGTCAACGCTGGCTGGAACCAGGACCCAACGCACGTCATTCGCTTCCCCCTCAATGGCTACTGCAGGCTCAACTCTGTCCAGGTAACACACAACACACCAGGGAGCATTTCCTGTTCGCTTAATTTGTTGCCTATCATGGGAAAAACATTGCATTAAAACAAATGACTAAAACTTATACTACAACAGCAACAACAACGATATCCACACCTTCCACTCTGCATGTGGCACAATTTATACATTGTAGACAACTTATCAAAACAAAACTCTTATAAAATGTAGATGTCATTCAAACATATGTAAAAAAAAAAAAAAAATACAGTTTGGAATATGAGCCATTGAATCCATGCAAGTACACTGTTTTCACAGTGGTCAGGTAGATTAGGTAGAGTATTATGAGCTGTCAGCAAGTGCGACATGCAGCCTTGAGTGGTGCATGACAGAAGTCACGTCTGTCGTATTTAAAAAAAAATAATGTTTATACAGGTGTAATTAAAAAACACAATGAAAAAATATTTAAATGGCGACGGAGAAACATCATGAGTTACTATAGAATAACTTTAAAAACATTTGTGATTGCAAACATTTTTTAACATTGAATAATGAATCCTGATCTTGCTAATAGTGAGCAAAATTACACTTTCAGTGCAGTCGCACTCTAAAATAATGAAAATTATTAATCAATATTTCCATGGTTAGTTATCATTCCATGCCAAAAGAAATAGGTAGTCATCCTATTCATAAAAATATTACACTGTAATTGAGCCTTTTAAAAGTGTAAGTGAGATACTTCCTTGTTGTCAAACTCATTTTGGATCCAATTTTTCTTGAGTCGTATTGTTCTGGATGCGACTGAGGTTGAGGATTTTATTAATCTGACATAATGTTAAAGTTGAACTTTCGCATTGTGATACAGCAGTTATACAAAGTTGCCTGGCGCAGCCTCACAGTCCGGTGTGCCATTAGTTCTCTGTGTCGTTTGAAGGCAAACATTTATAGTACAGGACTGTCCTGAGTGTCCAGATCATTTCGATGTAATTAGGAACAAGGATGTCTTTGATTATTGGCGGTGGAGGTGTTTCATGGGACCAGTCATGTCTGGTTATCCACAGGACACAGTCTCCACGGAGGAACTTCACTACGAATCAATCAACGTGATCTTCGTAGCTCGTGTAAATGTTGTTTTTCTTCCGCTGAGCGAGAAAAAGCATCTTTCACCACCAACTCCACCATTTTTCAACACTTTCATACCTGGCTGGCTCTTGTGCCGTCCAACCCGGGCTGTGATTGGCCACTGCGTTGCTCTACTGATGTGACTGAGCTACAGCTGCCCATTATAGCTTGTGCTGAGGGAGAGGACTCATCACTTGTTCCCTCTCTCACTTCAGAGAGCCTGTGTCAGTCTGTGGGTTGTATTTTCAGGTCACTAGCCAGGATAAAGGCTGACACAGATACTGATTTTTTTTCTTTTCTCCCGCCCCTCAGTGTCTACAACCTGCAATTCCCCCTCGAAACAAAACCGTATTTGCTATGAGACAGTTGCCGTGATTCGTGCCCTATACTGCCTTTTGCCACAGTTAAGTTAATAGCATGTTGTCACTGACTGAGGTAATAGCTACTGTGATGGAGCTACAGTCAGTTTATCCGGAGATCACCAGGGGTAATGGCAGCTGAATGGAGTGTGTGTAGTATTTCATTCTGTGCAGAAATTCACAGCTTCCCCGTTGCACTTGTGGCTTGTAGCATAATGTGAAATCTGAGGCCCGGCCCGCAGATCTTTGTACAACTCACAGGGTGAATGGGCATTGATATAGAACAATATAACACCTTTGCGTTGTACCGTGTTATACCATTTTCAAACAGCCAGTCTGACTGAGATTAACAGTATCCTTCCTCACAGCGGCGTCGACCTCAGTACGCAGTAAAGCAGTGCGACGGTAAAAACAACTTCACAAAACTAGTTGTGTTACCCAGAGAGGTCTGTGAGGGGGATGGACAAGGGGAGAAGGGGGGGGGGGCATAACAGCCCCACACCACAGGCTCAAATATAACACACTTGAACGCCCACAGCCATGAACAGGCCAACACGTACAGGAGACCAGCCCCCTCCAGCATCCAGAGAGAGCCTCTCCCAGGCAGGCTACTGCGCTCTGACACCTCCACCTCCCCGCCTGCCAGTGTGAGAGACCACCTCCAGGGAGGGGAGCCGAGCGAGTGGGACAAAGCACGTGTGGACTGCGGCCATGTTTTCCTGCGAAAAAATGAAGGAGAGAAATGGAAAAAGGGGGGGGGGGGTGAAATGATATGCATAATTTACGCTTTACTCCTTTTTAAGACACAGCTCCTTTTTTAAAAAGACTCCAATATAACACCGCTCAAGGCGATTGAAATACACGTATTGCATTTTTTAATACCATACTTACAATTTCTCAAACAGCCTAAACCGGTTTATACTTCTTTTATAGATTTTTAAATGACTTGCAATATAATTAATTGGCCGCATCAACTAACACAACATTTTCCCACTCTGTTTACCAGTGAGACTGGTTATGGGATGTGAGCACATCTGACTAACGTGGTCTGAAAGGAGTCTTTTATCGTCTCAGCTTTTATTGGGCTGCGCCTGTGATGGGGAGGTGAGATGAAATCCTCTTGTCAGACAATCGGCGAACAGAAAGAGGAGCTGGAGCTTGAAGGTTTCCTGCAGGCAAGGTTCCCTTTTGTCTCGTTGTTCGGCCCCATCCCTCCGTTAAGGTGGTGATGGTTGTGGCGTCAGGATCTTTTTTGTCTCATGCTGGCCCCTTTAAGACACACACACATACAAGATTCTGTAAGGGGGGGAAGCACACACACACACACACACACACACACACACATGCATGCACAGTAGAGGGGTCCGGCTCATTGAGTCGCTGTAGATGAGGACGCAAGGAGCAGATGGAGGTGTGTTTTTTTGGCGTAAGGGGAGTTTTTTCTAAACAACTTACTCATTCTGTCTCTCTCTCTCATTGTTGCGTGAAGGTATGAGAAGGTTAGGAAAATAATCCCCGTCTTACCCGCCAGACAATGAGCCTCTGATCTGATTTCAGCCCTGGACCCCGACCCAGGGGAACACACACACACACACACACACACACACACAGCCACACCCTGCCCACAGAGAAAGGCCAGGGAGAGGAACGGGGGGGGGGGGGGGGGGGGGGGGGGGGGGGGGGGGGGGTATACAGGGCAGATACATCTCTGTCTGGAACAGGGCATTCATGACCGGGCCGCTTCTTGAAGAGGGAAGAGATGCACATGTGGCAACTTTAACATGTAAACGGGCATAGAGAACTCATTTCAGTCTGAAATGATTTCAGTCAAGCTTAGCTACTGTTGCCGTCTTGCCCAAGGCGGGAAACTGCTAGACCTTGTGACACTTCAGTCGCAATATTTGTCAGTATTTTACCGTACACAGTGCAGCAACATGTTTTTTTCTTTTCAGTTTAGTCAATTTTTACAGAACCTCACTCAATTACTCAGTAATTTTCAAAACATTGAAATAATTCTCCTTTCTTGGCTTTTTCAAGAGGATTGATTTATTATATTATTATACAGTAATAATAGTAAAATTTGTCATCAATTTATATCTACAGCTGGACATATAACTATACTATCTTGTATCTTGTGTGACTCCACAGAAAGAGTAGTTTAGAAAGAAAGCCTTACAGTATTCAGTGATGGAAATGAACTGTGTACATTCTCTCAAGTACTGTACGGACAGTAATGTTGAGATACTTGTACTTCACTTGAGTAGACTAAATGTCATGTTTAAACACTACTAAATTTCAGAGAGAAATATTGTACTTCAACTTCACTACTTTTATTTGACAGATTAAGTTACTTTTACATTGAATAATGTATAATATTACAAGCTTTTTAAATTCAACACACAAGGTTTTTAACCCTTTTGTGTTTCAAGTGTCTTATTAAAAATCTGTGTTTAGTCGGGCTCACATTTCAGATGTCAATGAGGTGTTCAGATTGTTTCATTTCAATTAATGTTGAAATGATGAAATATCTCATCAAAAGATTAAATGAAAGAGTCCAGAAACTGAAAACATTGAATCTTTTCTTCTATCAATCATCTCGTGACCTACAACAGTAGCAGGCCAAAATGATTAATTTTGGTTCAAAATTAATCATCTAACCATATCATGTATTATAATGATATATCAGTCAGACAAAACCAGTACGTTTACTTAAAAAGTTACTTTTACATTTTGCTGCTTATACTTTCTTATTTAAGTATTTTTACATTGCTGTACTTTTACTTAAGTCATCAATCTGAATACGTCCTCCACCACTGGCAGAATTGCATTGTAAAGTGTAAATTTAGCTCCGTCCTCAGTTCTTCATCTTCACGTGTGTTCAAAAGTGAGACAGTGGGAATAAACAACTCCACCTCAGTGAGCGATTCTCTATGAAGTCATGAATGGAATTCAGGGAATAATACAAACCACCTGTGCTGTGATGTAGATCCAACAGAGAGAAACAGAGAGCATCAAAGGCACTTAACGGAGGAAAAACATTTAGCCAAAGAGCCACAGAGGTGCACACACGCACACACACACACACACACACACACACACACACACACACACACACACAGTCCCAGAGCTGCAGCCGGGCCTGTTGCTCCATACATCACCATGATGAAGCACTCAGATCAGACCAGAGCCAATCCGTCCTTCATCAATGTGACAGCGGAGGTAGTGGTGGAGAGAAGGGCCCCCTGTCCCCCCGCTGCCCGGGACGGGGAACGCAACGCGGCGCAACACTCTCTTACATGTCACCCTGCCACTCCATCAATCCTGCGCTGGATAGAAAGCTCAGCTCAGCTCATCAGAGCGACAAAGGCCACACAAACACCTCCGTGGTGTTCCTCAGTGCTGTGCTGTGATTAAAAGGTCCTTGTCCTCTTTGTGTGGCACTGTGGGAAGACCGCGTCGTCGGGCACCGAGGCTCAACAGGCCGGGGATTGACCTGCAGTACAGAGAGAATAAAGACTTGACTGAATGTTTTAGAGCGGTTGGTGCTAAATTTAAAACAAAAATTAAGTCTATATTTGTCATCTTATGCAGCCTGGGTGGGTTTTTTGCAGGTGGTTTACACACGATACACACGAATCAAACAATTAATCAGGTGTTTTTTTACATGATTTAATCAGAAGGAATCAACTTTATTTTAAATTAAATAAGGAATAATACCTTTATTTACAGCATATCAAAGAATGTAAAAGTCTTCATTAGTGCAGAGGACTGCATAATCATTTACACATCTGTAACCACAGTCAAAGTGTTGGACATAATAAACGCATTATTTCCCCCAGAAATTGAGTGGGGAAGAAGTTTGAAGTGGCATAATGCTGCTTTTGATTTTTATCAAGCAAAGTACAACTATTTCCGTTCTTAAGTAAACGTATACTTAGATACATCACAACACTGGAAACCATAACTTTAGTAGCATAAAACCATTAAACCACAGACCACAGATGAATACGAATATGTTCATCTGAGTCCAGTATGTGTGAGAGCCTCTATCCTTACGTGCTCACGTCTGCTACAGTAACCCCACACACCTCTGTTCCCCGTCTAGCTTGGTGGGTATTTACATTGCCAGGGTTAGGGGTCGCATTCCCACAAGAGTCACCTGAGCTAAAGTTCTGCAATCATTCTACTCGAAGAAACTTTAAATTAAAAGTGGCCATCTGCAATCGTGAGCTCAGTCTTGTAAGTTCCACGAACGCAGCTAAAGTGCTGCAGATAAGAATAGATTTCCACTCTCAAATTGTTTTGGTCGCTGGTGATTGCTAAAAAAAAAAGAAAAAAAAAGCTGGCAGATGGCTTGGAGAATTAAAAAAGAGTTGGTGCTTCTCATCTGTTTTGTGCCAGATGCTCGAGATAAGGGGGGACTGCAGTTAGCGCTCCTTGTCACATATGAAAGAGTGTGCATAGTTAAACAAAAGCGACCCCCTGAGTGTAGCGCCCATCGCATGCCACTCTGTGTGTGTGTGTGTGTGTGTGTGTGTGTGTGCGTGTGTCATACGTGTCAATCAACTTTGAGCCCCGTGCCATGCTCCGGTGGCCATCAATATTACATTGTGCTCCGGTTTCCAGCCCTGAGACTCATCTACTTTGATTCCTGCTTTGCCGTCTTTGACTGTGTTGGGAATATACAGTGCTGGGAGGTTAGAAGGAGTGAGGCTCATATATCGCCTCCTCAATCTGGGGTCCCCATGGCGACCCCAGATTGAGTGGCAGCTCAGTGAGATGGTTATGTGTGTGTGTGTGTGTGTGTGTGTGTGTGTGTGTGTGGGTGGGGGGGGGGGTGTTTTTTGGGGGCAGATCCCTGTGCAGCCAAGTCGACCCTGCAACAGTGAGAATGGTTTATTACGTTTCAAATGTATTGGGATTAGTGGGGATGAAGAGGGTGAGGAGAAGCTTTTAATAAAGAGAATAGCAAACTTCGGTAAAGTGTTTTGAAGTCGATAAAGAGTTGTGTGATTTCCTTTACTTTTTTCAAACAATAACGGTCGGGATGTTTATTAAGGATGTGGCAGCAACACCACAGGTTGTCTCAAAGTAGTGCACGGGGAAAGGGGGAGAAAAAGAAGACGGCTAACTAACAATAATTCCATTTCATGGAAATAATCACGCTTGGAATCAGACTCCAGCCAATCCGGCTGCTCACATGCAACTCACTGTTCGAATGTTTTGTTATGGTTTCGCTCAAGTGAGGAAAGTAAGCAGAGAAATCTGCAGAAGTACAACATAAGCTGGGATCTGAGAGCCTGCGGTCACCAATATGTAGCGCTGAACCGAGCCACCAGGACATGTTTTAGCTTTTTAAGAGGGCGCCATACTTTCGCTGTTGTCAGCTGGGATTGATTTCAGGACATTGTCCTGTGGACATTGAAACCTATTGCTTGGATACGTCTTAATTATTCAGTGTATTGTTTATTCCCCGTGGCACTAATTCACTGTGTCAAAGTGAACGTGATGGGGTTTTTTTTTTTTGGGGGGGGGGGCTTCTTATAGTCTTCTTACAGTATCTCTGAGCCACTTACAACTATCTATAATAATATCCTGAAGTCTTTTGTGTTGCCATGCGCTAATGATAAAAGTGTTTTCAGACTATCTTTATTGATCAGGGCCATCCTCCTCTGTGACCAAATTCATTGCCGAACATGACAGAGTCCCACATGCGTTAAGAGATGATGAGGAGAAATGCAATGTGATGCAATGATCAAAGACGGCTATGTAATATCATTTCCATAATCGTTAGGCTCCTCCGTCGTCTGCCATGGATTTGAGAGTGTTTGATGCTTGGGCAGGTCTCTTAATTAGCCATCCTCAACATCGGCTGCCTGCCGCCCCTTCTGTCTCACAAATTACTGAGTTTGTCGTCGTCGTACGGCCAGAGGATGGGGGGGGGGACTTCTAGTATTGTCTACTTACAAGTGGCACATCAGCCAACATTTGACTTGAAATCCAGAAGTCTGTGTGTGTGTGTGTGTGTGTCTGTGTGTGTGGGGAGGTAAGTGGGCGGGAGTCATCAGGTCTGCTCAACAAGTTTTCCTGTGAATACATTAGAGTTATACTTTTCCTTTCTCATCCGACTGTCTCTCTCTGTGTGTTTATTTGTGTGATTTATCTTCTCTTCTGTGTTGCGCTAATCCCCAGTCAGGGGAGGCTGCGGCCCTGCGATCTGGAGGCCTGAATGCCCCCACTTCAGCCCCTCCGATGGGGCTCTCACCCCCGTAATTAGAGAGGTCATCCTTTGCCGTGTGTGTGTGTGTGTGTGTGTGTGTGTGTGTGTGTGTGTGTGTGTGTGTGTGTGTGTGTGTGTGTGTGTGTGTGTGTGTGTGTGAGTGTGAGAAACCAATCTGTGTTGCGTGCACGTCTCTGGCTCTGTATCTGGCAGGAGGGTTAGCTCTCGGCGAGACCTTTCATTTCCCTGCACTGCTCATTCCATTAAGAGGACGGGGGAATAAGTAAATACACAGCGCTTGTCTAACTGGGATTTAGGTATTACCCCCCCACAAAAAAACAACATCCCACAAGGATTACGGTAGATGAGGAGAGAAAAGTGATGTCGGAGTTGTGTCTGCTTCTGGACCGATGTGTGTCTCAATGCCCCGGACTCGGGGGTTAACATGCATCCCAGTTCCTCCTGTTCCCTCCCTGCAGCGCCAACACTTTGTCTTCACTCAGATCACCCAACTCTCCCCATCCGTATTCCCCACACGTCGCCCTCTGCTGCGCTCACGGACCTCACTTCTCCTCTCACCCCGGCCTCATTACTCAAATTAGGGGCTCCAGTAATCACCACGCTGAGCTCCACTCAGCCCCTTAACACACCTCACTCACACTCCGCTCTCCTCATCCCTTTGAGCCCATGCCCTCGGTTCAGCAGCCAATCCAGCGCAGGGCGCATGAATATTGCAGAGGCGGTGTGATGTCGGAGTGCCCTCTGGTTTCGCTCCATCACTACGTGTGATTGGAGGAGGGGGAGGGTTAGTGACACATGGTGCACGTTGTGACTGACGAACATCTGAGGTTGATGTCAGGCCAAGGGACGGATGTGCTGTCGATTAAAAAGTGATACCCACTCTTTCCAAAGTCTTTTTTGCTGATGATCATTTATTGAACATCACCCTCAAAATGCTGGTAATGAAAAATCATCACTTTTATGTCAGAAACAACTGACTTTGGTCTGGTTCTATCAGCATCTACATATTTCCAGCAGAAAAAAATGTATCATGTGAAACAATTGAGATTACAGCTATTTTTGATGGGATGATTGCTTAGCTGAATGGTAACACCGGAAGCTTTTTATTCAACAAAATCCATCCAAAAGCTCATTGAAAGCTTTCTAATTGCATATTGTATGTTGTTTGTCCAGTCTGTACGAAAGCTGTACAAATCACCCATTTACAGGATGTTAACATAAGGTACCTTAGTCGCGAGCAATGGCTTCACATTCCCCCAAAAACGTCACGTTCAAAAAAGGCACGAGACCCTTCTACCAGTCCTACCTCTTACCTCTTCTGGTCTTGATGTCGTTCTCTTCCTCTGTCCTCCCTGCAGGTTCTGGAGCGTCTTTTCCAGAAGGGCTTCAGCGTGGCGGCATCATGCGGAGGCGGTGTGGACTCGTCCCAGTTCAGTGAGTACGTGTTGTGTCGCGAGGACCGGCGAAGTCTGTCCATCAACACGCCCATCAGGATAAAACAGGAACCCCTGGACTAGAGCATTCTGGGAGAGGGACTGCCAACACACGACCCCCCCCCCCCCGCCCCCTTACTCCTTCGATCTCCTCACACCACTGCACTCCGCCTACCCCTGCCCCCCTCCCTGCCCCACCAGGACCACAACCACCCCAAGCATACCTAAGTATTAGCAGAGGCTTTCTGACCTCGCTAGCCCTGCAGAACTCTAAGGGGAATGTAGTACCAAACAAAGGGAAAAAAAAAAGCATCAGCAACATTAGTTTTTGATTATAATGCCCAAAGAATCTGGGACTGTGATGAAAACAGCAACAACCACAAATGGACTCAACGGCAGAACACTCAAACCATTTTAGAACCATGACTCATTGATTTCACCCTCATCTCCTTATTAAAAAAAAAGGTGTCCTGATTCTTTTAGGGGCACAAAAACTGCTCCCCTCTTTGAACCCCAATCCACCAAAACGTCGCGTGCACACACACACACACACACACACACACACCCCCTCTCTTCCCGACTTTCAGTAGTTTCATCCAGTTCCGAGTGTGTGTGTGTGTGTGTGAGGTCCATGTCTCGTCTGGCCTGCTGTGGGACAAGAGAGCTTTGGCGCAACGGGACACTTTTTATGGATGACAGAAAGAAGACATAATCTGATTTTGCGAATCCCTCCACAAGCCCAAGTTTCCGAGACCCCTCCGACCCCATCCCACCTCCCCCCCACAGTCCTGGCTGCAGAGGTCAGGGCCTCGCCACAAAAACAGCATCGTTTTGCCAAACTGATTGTTTATTACAATTTCTCACTGTTGTTTCTAAAGTATGTTCTTCTTGCTCTTTTTGCTGTTCTTATCATGACATGGTGTAAACAATAATTATTAATAGGATTATTTTTCATGTCTCTTTTTTCCTTTCTCCAATATGAAGGATGTATGAACATTGTATTCATTAGGCTTGCGAGAGCCTGTGAGGGAGCATTTCTTGGCAGTAGCTGCAGAAACTCCGATGTCTCCGGGCTGTGTGGCTAAAGCGATCTGGCTGGCAATGCATTCAGAGCCGGAAAAGGTCCCATTGTTCAAATAGGGATGGAAGAGAACCTGGATGTTTCCTCATTGTTTATAGTGAAATGTGCAGCACACATAAAAAAGTGCTCCGGAATTTGTGCTCATTAGCCCTAAAACATATCTTGGGTACCTGATCGTTTTTCTTTCTTTCTTTTTTCTCACACGAGCACAAACATTTGTCCGTATTTAGCAGAAACTTAAGAAAGTGCGTGAATATTTAAAATTCAGCTGGAGGTTGCACAAGTGCATTGCAGTTGGGATAGAATGTTAAAGACTTGAGGACCGACGTGGAAGGTTGACGTTTACCAGTATGTCTCGTGATCAGCAGGAGATGTACTCTAAATGCGTACTGTTGCTTTGCACTTATACATTGACTACAGTGCTGTCCTGCCCCGTTCCCTTGTTTGATCCCACTGACCAGTGCCAACAGCAGACTAGGACGCTCAAACATTCACCGCGAGCAAAACTGCCAAGTGAAACAAGTACTGTGGCCACCAGAGTAGTCGTGGTGCCTATCGTGTTGATTGTACAAACAGAAAGACGTCATCTCTTTTCGCATTTTATAGCTCAAGGTGACACAATGCATTATTCAGACGTGCACGAAGGGTGACCACCGCGTGTTCCTTCGAGGCCTCCAGTCTTGACAGTTTTGTTGAGAACGGCTCACACAACCTCCAGACCAAGTTTGAGAGACAGAGTCTGTTTGTTTCAGTATTGTCACTTCTAAGCCAAGATTATTTCAGCCGTTCTTCACATGTATGCACGGCAGAACTGTACTGCCCGCATCTGCGTGTTACTCACAAAGAGCCAAGTGGGCGGCATTTACTCTATCCTCCTCTCATTCTTTTGCTCTGTATTCTCAGCATCTCTGGATCAAAGACAGAAACAAGAAGGGCCAAGTTTTCATGCTTTATATTTGTGCGTAACTTACAGATGCTGTTTCTTCCATTCCAAAAGACAGAGGGGAAAAAGGAAAAAAAACAAAACAGAAGCGCATTCTGATCTTGGTGGGCACTGGCAGTTGTTTGAGTTAAACTGGGGGTTGTGTTTATACAACTAGTTGTTCATTAGAAAAATGGGCAGTGGTTCTTCTGACCATGTTGTCCTAATAGCTGTCCTCTCCGGATGGCCGCTGATTAAACAGGGCCAACGAGTGGATAAAGATGAGCTCAGTGTAAGTGTAGCTCCCGGCCCTGTGCAGGCCTCCCTCGGGGGTCTCTCTCACAATCAAGCCCATCTTTGTTCTGACCTGCCAGTGGCCTGCGCCTTTGCATACAGTCGCCTCAAAGGGAATGGTCAACCAGGCCTTTCATGTGCCGAGGCATGTTCACAGCGCCCCTCGCCCCCCCGTCCGCCCGCCCGAAGCCTCCCAGGCTCAGCGGTGCCAGTAGAAACGCGGGTTGCGCCCCCCGCTGCCGTGTCATCTCCCGTGCCCTGGTTTCCAAAACGCCCTCCTATGCTGTGGCTCGCTCGACCACACCGGAGCAAACCAAACAAACTGATGAGTCAAGTCTGGGCACACTCAGAACATAGTGTGCAGCCAGCCCGACTTGACTCTGCTGAGCCGCGAGATCTTTCATCCAGTTGATACGAGGTGTGGAAACTCATCTGGGTTCGCTCTTGATGAAACGAAAAAAAATTCAAAAATCCACGCCGTGCTCAAACCTCACATCTGCACGAGTGACTTTTTTTTCAGGGAGGAGTGAATGAAGGCATATTACTGATGTGGTATTTTGAAATCACGGGATGGGCTTCAAGCTTGGTGAGAGCTAAGGGGTTATGGATTTGTGACGATTCCAACATGCACATAAAGTGAGGAAGAAGATGGCAGGTATTGAGTTTCTGCGTTTTGCACTAACCAAACCAGGACGGCAGGCTAACTCGACGGGACTGGAAACTTCCCAGACATGTTCACACATGCCTCCCTTTTCAGACGGTACTGGTCCGTGTGCAGCCAGTCCACGCGGTATTCACTCCACCTCTGAGGCAGGTCAGTTGTACAGTTATTGTATATTGAATTATCAAGACTCGGGGGTTTCACGGGACCCTTGTGTTTTTCAAGAGACCTCCTAGTCCTCTCCACGAAAAAAGAATGAGAAGAATTCAGAGCATTACATTGTGTACATATGAATTAAAACATTTCAAAGGGTATAATAAGGTGCAAATGTATATTATTTAAAAGTGTTTGAAACAATTAGACTGTGGTATTAAAGGGCATGTGTTCATTTACAGTCTCCATTTGACTTTTCTTGCATATTTGCGATAATAAAAGGATGTACTGTATATCTGATGTGTCTCGTTGCACCCATGTTGTTCCCGTTTAACCCGAAGAAGGGGAGGACAAGGCTCAGTTTACAAAGCTCAGGCGCTCACTGTGCTAATGGTGATCAGCGTTTATTCGCAGATGATGCCAGGTTGAAAAAAGGTTTGTGGTTGACATATTCGGGAGGTTGAGCTCAATGTCCTGTAATTGTACTAATGAAGCTTCATAAGTCCTCCCGGCCTACCGTACTCAAGCAAAAAGGAATCCAGATCAGCTGTTTGAAGCTCCAGAAGAACTGAGGAGAAGGCCAAAAAAACACTATGCTCCCAAACCCCAATATTTTGCACTGAGTTAAACGGTTTGGTCTTTTCAAAAAATGCTTCTGCTTAATTAGCAGCAGAAACCTAGGGGGACTTATCGTAGTTGAGCAGCAGCGCTTGACTCAGTTTGTACTTTGCATGTGCAATGTTAGAAATGGAAATGAAGCAGGCCGAATCAGTGGCTGGATCTTTGCTAAAACTCTCTGCAAAAACATAGCAGATTAGTATAGGATGAACAGGGGGAAAGATGTTGCATTTTAGACTAGAACATTTTCTTAAATTCCCGATAAGTTTCCCACCGACGGACATTTTGATGTGCATGCTGTAAAACAAGAGAAGAAATGCACAAAGTCAGATACCGCTCAGTTTAGTAAACAGCTCATTTATTCCCTTACAAAATAGGTACAAATACATAAGTAATGATTTTTTCACACAAACAGGAAATCTTCCAGGTATGTACAAGAGTTTACCAAAAATAACGTGGTTCTAATAAACACAGTTTTGTAAACAATATTTACAAATCCTCTTCATAATGAAATGTTATTTCCTTCATTTAATAACATAAGTAATATTGTCCTAATATTTTGGCTAAAAAGCTGTAGTAGTAGTAGAAGTAGAAATGTCCTCCTGTGAAACCACAAGAAACCATACAAACCGTTATTAAAATCATTTCAGATCACGACAATAGTCACTGTTGTGCTTGTTTTTAAAACGTGGTATTTTGGAGATAGATTTTATGAAAATGAGTTCAGGATAAAAGCCAATCTCAAATAAAAGAAGCAAAAAAATAAAACCATATATCAATATATTAATCGTTAAAAATAAGTGTCTTTTGACAGAAACTGGCAATACTGTTTTTACTTATCAGTCATTCGTTTGCTATAATACAGTGACACCTTTCAGTTGTCCGGTAAAATAGATATTAAAAAAAGTGCTGTCAAAATGTACAATGCACAACAATTGTTTCCAATGTCAACCGTATTTAAATAAATTTTAATTTGACAAAAAAAAAAAAGAAGCTGCATAGAGGCCAAGGTATTTGGCTAAATAGAAAAAACAATGGACATATTACGTAGCACAATAAGGATTGTTAAAAAGAAAAAGACCAAGGTCACAATGCAAGACGACAGGTAACAACACGCAGGCGTTTAGTTCTCTTCCTCTCGTCAATCAGTGACACAAAGAGAGGAGCAAATGGGAAAAACATATAAATCCGTTTCAGAGTGGAATCATACCACTGCATCTTTCCACGGTTACAAATGACTTTACAGCTGTGATGTTTCACCTTGCATCAAAATACATATATTTTATTGACATTCGGTCAATACCAAAGTAGGAGGGAGTCCAACAGTCCTCCAGGGGAGAATGACTGGAATCCAATTTTTTTTTTTCATGGTTAATGTGCGTACAGAACAGTGAGAGGCAAAGATATAGGAATGTTTCCTTTTTTTCACTATCACGCCTATAATATCAACCTCCCTCAACCAAAACAAACCTTCTCAATCGGTTGCGTCAAAGGAGTTGACATGACGGGACACGTCTTACAAACATCTAGTCACCGAGACAATGTTCACATTGTGAGTAGACAAACGAAAAAACTAAATGCAGACTCACTCGGTCATAGTGCAGAGTGTAGCTTTTGTTCAATGACCTTTGCGTAAGGGTCAGCGGCTCCCCGTCCCATAGCAGATACACTACGGCTGAACTGAATGAACTTTCTCAATTTGACTCATTCAAAGCACATGGTTTTACAAAGCATCAGATTTTTTTACAACATTGACACATGGGTTATCCCTTTTTCTCGCAAAGCTTACATGTGTTAAAATTATACATGCCGTAAAATAATTCCAAAAAGAACTATTGACATGCAAGGAACTTGATCGCAATGCTGTTATTTGGAATCTCGGACTCTGGAAAGGCTCATTTGTCACTGAACTACAGTGATTGAACTCACGCATGTTCAACAAATAACTCGTGGAAAATATCGTAGGCTGTATCGAGGTGTGAACATAGCGTAATTCAAAAAAAAAAAAGAAAGATCCTTCCTTTGAGGCGGACCATTGAGGCTACTGCCAGTGACGTCAAATAAATAGCTACCCAACATACGAGGAACAAATTCTGGGTCTGGTCCTGCGACGCCAAAACATTGTTCCTGGAACATATCCAACTTCAACGCAAAGGATTTTGATTTGGCCTTTATAAACTGAACGATCTACGCACCGCGAGGCGGCACAGAAAAGGACACGGAACAACAGTTTTGTTTTTATAGGTTCTTTTCCTCTCTCTCTCTTTCTTCCTCTCTCTCTTTCTTTCCTATTAAAAGCTACATCAAACATCACTACAGTACATATGGAGACAGAGCTGAAACATTAGACCTGATCTGAAGGCACGTGGCGGGGAGGGAGGAGGAGGTTGAGGTGGGCGCTGAGCGGAGCAGAGGCTACTTGAGCAGGGCACGGTACAGGAGGAGGGAGTGGGCGGTCTCTCTCTCCTGCTCCATGTAGAAGATTAAGTCCCTGAGGTTGACGCGAGTGATGCGTTGCCGCGCGTACTGGCGCGACGAGGTGGACGGGGCGGTGGAGCTGGCCGGGGAACCCGCCGTGCTGCCTGAAACCTGGAGACAGGGAAGGGGTCAGAGGGTGAAACAAGGGGAGGGGGGGGGGGTCCACAGATCCCGAGAAAAAGAAGAAACACGCCGAACATTTTCACATTCTAGAATTCTGCTATCGTTCAACACAGCTAGTTTGTTTTCAGCAGCAACAAAAGTGGATAAAATGCAGATGATCTACGTAGAGTTAACTGTGGATGAGCGGAAAAAAGGGGCATCACTGAAACCAACAAAAGGAAACAAAAGTAAAAGGGAGGGATGGATTTTCAGCTCCGTAATATGTTCACGTTGCCCAAATATCACTATAATGACAAGATTTATAGTCATGCCTCTGGGGATGGCAACGTCCATCTGCCAGCAGGTTCATCGCTGATCCTGAATGAAATATCTCCACAACTATTTGATGAGTTGCCACTCAATTTTGAACAGGCATCCATAGTTCTCAGATAATGAATCCTAATAATTGTGGTGATCCCCTGACTTTTCCTCTGGTGATACCACGAGGTTGACATGTCTAGTTGTGATTAAAAATGTCTGGACACCCACCTGGATGGATTGCCATTACAATTTGGCACAGACGTTCATGTTCCCACAGGATGAATTTCAAGTCTGGTGATTCTCTAACTTTAATTTAATCACCAAATTCGACCTGTGCATCATTTTGTTTTTTTTCTCCCCCAAAAATCCTGCACAACCAGTCACATTCTCATCCTCTTTGTGTTCCGTACAGATTGTCCCATGTCAGGACAGGTAAATCCTGTTCGGCATCAGCATTTCTGCACGGTGGGGTTTGTATTACAGAATCTCACAGAGCCTGTAGCGTGGCTGTAAACTCTTGTTTTTGTCCAACTCTAAAATTCTTCCACCAAAGGATATGATGACATTGATTTTCCATACTCTTCCAGAGCTGTGAAGAAATTCCTGGATCTAACCGGGGACAGACAGGAATTTTCCAGCTAGAGGTTAAGCCGGGGGGCAAGGCATGGTTGCCCGCCACTCCCACTGTGTGTGTGTGTGTGTGTGTGTGTGTGTGTGTGTGTGGGTGTGTGTGTTCGCTCGGCGCTCCTAGTGTGTGTATCTGTTCACTATTCAGGAATGGGTTGAATGTTGAGGTGAAATGTACCTTGTGTTAAACCCACACCGATTCCTTTTGCTAGAGTGCAAAGAATAAGTGGTATAGTTAATGAATGAATGAACGTAGTTTTGTCCATATGATTTTACGCGAACAGAAAAAATAAAAGTAATGGCAGTCTTCATCAGAGACATTAGGGTTTCGTTAAGTTTGCACTTTCTCTTTCCAAGACTTTGTCTTCACTTTGACTTTGGCAAATAAAGGGCTCTCTGTCCCAGTGTCGCCGTTGCAAGGATAGTTTCCATGGTGAAACACAACAGCGTTCAGAGTAAGCAAGCCAATGTTTCCCATTCACTAAATGAAGTAATCATTGGATGGCCAACACAATACTGACAAAACTGTGTCCTCCAAGCAAGCGAACACCTCCAATTAGGAAAAAAATAATCCCTCTGGCAGAGCACGAATAAGATCAAAAAGACGCACTAATAACGTCCAGATCTTCAGGTGCAGCTGAATGTTTTCGTAGACTCTTCTTTTTTTCCCGCAAACTGGCTGAACACAAGTCTGAGGAAAAAACCTTGGCGACGCGCTCCGCCAGCAAGGGAAACCATCATTTTCATTTCAGCGTGTTTTATGGCTCTTTATATCGCCCGAAATATGAAGAGATTTTCCCTCTAAGTAAACAACGCCGCTGACATAGATCTGAGCTGACGGCCCGCTCTGAAACGGAGCCCTTGTTGTTTGTATTTGATCCAGGAAAAATGAGAACAATATAAAAAATGGGAGTGTATACAGAGGCTGATACAAATCAAGAGACGCATTTACATTGGTAAATGAGAAACACTGGGAAGCGAACCCAGCAAGTGCCCACTTGAACCCAGGCAGAGAGAAATAAGACAGACATTCCAGCCAGGAACACCCTCTCACAATTACATTGATTGCACCACTCTGTAAACACACAGCGCAGACAGGCCTTAATTGCAAACATATGATGGGTATGAATTTACAAGAACCAAACCCTACAGTCCCTACAGCACCCGCCCCCTCGTGTGCTTGTCTTTGTGCACACTGTACGACGATGCCTCGTCTCACATTTCCCCTCATGTACACTCTCTGACCCCGGGACACTGGATGACGAGTGAGGACTGCCAGGGCCGCTGTTCCCACAGACTCACCTCAACTACATCTCCCCTCTCTGGTCAGTGACACCGACGCGCTGGGAGGAAGGAAGGTTGAAGCAGGGAGCACAGCCAGCTCCCCGTCGCCCCCCGGGCCACACCAGACCCTCACTTTTGGGGGACGACCCGGGCCTAATCAGGTCAATCGTGGCTGACCACATGTGAAAGATGGGCCTGCCTACTGCCATGCCAATTACTGCCACTCACGAGTGGGCCCCCGCGACAGGGCCACAGATTTGAACAATCAAAGCCATCCATCCACCTGAACGGATGGGCAGTGGTCGCCACAGGCCGTCGGTGCTGGGTAGGTGCCGTGGCCACAGGGGAGATGGTGGGGAGGAGGGAGACAGCGAGTCAAGTCAGACGTTGCCGCCCAGGTGGTGTGCCGACGCTCCCAGAATGCCTCGTTCCTTTCAGGGACAGGGGCAGCCTAAAGTGATCCAAATACGAGCAGAAAGGTCAACGCTCATCCTGCAATTCACTCAACGCTGCCTCCCCTCTTCCCTCTGTCTTTATATGCCCTCTACATAAAGAGTGCCAACCACTGAAACACCGGTTTGTTGTTGTTGTTGGTATCTATGGAGACCGAACCCTCACACCAGCACACGCAGGAAATCATGTTGTGGAGGAGAGGGGGGGGAGTGTCAGTTGAATGGGAGAGCGAAACACCAACGACCACGCTTTCCCTGTCGCCAGCAATTGCACAGTAATTGTGTCTAAAATTCAATGAAAGAACAAAATGGCAGGCGTTGTAAGGTTACGGCGGATGAAAATGAAAAGTGGAGAGAGAAAGAGCAGGAGAGCGGAGGCACAAAGAGAGAGAGAGAGACTGAAAGTCTCAAAATCAGCTTGGCCAAGAAAGATCCATGAGGCAAAAAACAGCATCTGTCATTTTATCTGTGATGGCCGCTTGGAGGCATTATGTCATATGACATATCCATCGTACAGAACGCACAGGGATACTTCGATACATCTCTTCAGACATTTGACTTGTTTGGAGCGGAGGACAGAGAGAAAAACAGAGAGAGGAGAGGAGAGGAGAGGAGAGGAGAGGAGAGGGGGAGAGGAGAGGGGGAGAGGAGAGGAGAGGAGAGGAGAGGAGAGGAGAGGGGGAGAGGAGAGGAGAGGGGGAGAGGAGAGGAGAGGAGAGGAGAGGAGAGGAGAGGAGAGGAGAGGGGGAGAGGAGAGGAGAGGAGAGGAGAGGAGAGGAGAGGAGAGGAGAGGAGAGGAGAGAGGAGAGGAGAGGAGGGGAGAGGAGAGGAGAGGAGAGGAGAGGGGGAGAGGAGAGGAGAGGCTCATCTGTAGCGAGGCCTCTTTGCTGGTTCTGGTCTTCAGCCACATTCTGTCGAAAAACATGACAAAGTGCCAATGGGCCCGACATTGTTTTACACAATTTCACTCTCGGTGTTTTACAACAAACACATGTGCGTGCACACATGAGCAGGAAGAGAGAGTCTGAGTATGTTTTGTGTAGCAGCCCATTAGTGTAATAGAGTGTGTGGACAACAATATAATGGAATAAAAAGACCGAGTGAAGGAAAACCAGGAACCTGCGACTAATTCCGCCCCTGTTCAGATTCTGATGTGGTAATGTGGCAAATATATTACTTACATTACAATAATCCCCTGTGTGCAGAGACTTTACATTACATTTGTAAATGCTCCAGTGTCACAGGTATTGCAGTCATAATATAAACAACTTTAATCAGGGTACTTACGGCATGTATATGGAACTTGACGATATCTAGAGAGGTCCTCCATAAATATTACATTTAAGGATAAGGATTGAAGTTATCTTCATTGTTCTTACTGTCTATGAAGGACAAAAAACACCAAGTCCACTCACTCTAACTGGAGATATAAATCTATAGAACTGATGGCAAATACCTTCATTTATTTGAAAAAGTAATTTTTACTAAATCAGGTGTAACACTACACACAAAGAGCTCATTTTAGCAGGGCACTATAAGTACTTACAAGAGCAGGATGATATTTATTAATATAATGATGTGATGTATAATAATGTAATAATAATAAAGGATGATATGTGGGTCTGATTCCAAATAACCTACAGTACTTTAAGGTCACACAATTGCTATTTTGCCAAATTTACTTTTGATTAATAATGTATGTATTCACCCTCTCTCTTTTTCTCACGAGAGCTTTTTGACTCCCTGTCTCCGATTGTGCAGCGGCAGCAGTGATGCTTGTGTCTTGAGGAATTTACATTCGGTCCTTTATTCTTTGAGAAAGGGGGGAGAAGGGGTGCGGGGCAGGGGGAGCGGTGGTGGGGCTCTTGCTGATCTGTGGCTTTGAACCCTGAGTGGCACCTGTGCCTTGATGCCGGAGCCAATATTGAATTTGGCCCAGGTCACACCTCAGGGCGGTGGGTTAATGGCCCACTTTGCCAGGCACACAGAGCTGCTCGGCCCCTGCGCGGGGCCAAGGTGCTGTCTCAGCACTCCACTCCTCGCTGCCGAAGTTGCAGACAGGGGCTGCATAGTGGGAGAAACCACACCCACACACACACACACACACACACACACACACACACACGGGCACACGTGTACTGCATGTACAACAGAGTGGCCGACATGCAGTTGAAGCTGCAACACGGGGCAATAGCATTGCTCAGCATTCAGATTCGAAGGATAGAGGCTCGCCCCGTGTTGCTTAAGAAACAGATAAGCTGTTCGTGATGCAACACTACGCTATTGTTGTTGTTGGTACTTTGATGGTGGAAAAAGAAGAAGAAGAAAAAAATCCGTTTATAGTCTCATGTCTGCGCTTCAGGCGAGGATGACATATATAGCACAACAGAGACAGACTGTTGACAAGCTAAACAAAGAAGGGACGCACAAGCCGAACCAGGTGGCGTTTTATGAAGTTAAAGCCAAGGTGGAAATTAAGAGCAGCCACTTGTCAAAGTCAGAGACTCTGTGTGCGATGGCGGCCGGCTTGGCAGGTAGCAGGCAGCGGTTGTGTCGCAGAACCTTGAAGGAGGCATGCTGGTAGTCAGGTGCTGCTGACGGGGCCTCCTCTCATCCAGAGTAGCTGACTATAACAAACAGGAATACACGCTGGATGACTGAAGGACTGACTGATGTGCCGACTGATGGACTAACTAAAAAACGTCTTTTTTTCGGCTGACTGGCTGAGGGCCTGGCTGACTCACCGACCGGCTGACTAATTTACTGACTGAAGGACCGACCGACTGTCTGGTTGACTGCCTAGGTGCCAGGGAGCAAAGCTTTCCCACATGTTCTCCTCCACGCCACATTTCAGACGGGGAACGCGGCCTCGTCCCTGCACAGTGTTTACAGTGTGGTGCCCAGCCGTGGGAGTGCAGACCCACAGCATCTCCGCACTCGGCCCTAAACGCCTCTCCTACGGCCGCCATTAATCAGCAACAGAGACTTTCTCTCTCTCTCTCTCTCTCTCTCTCTCTCTCTGACTCTCTCTCTCTCTCTCTCTCTCTCTCTCTCTCCCTCGCCTCTCGCCTCTCCCGCTCCTCTACGCCCACAGACATGCTGGATGAGGCCATTTTGAAAGAGTTAACAGATGTCGGCTGATTCGCCCCGGGCTTTCTGACATTGCCCGGGTGATGTATTTGATGTGGAGTTTATTCAGCTCTAATAAACGTATAAAGAATTAGAATAATAATTCACAGATGTACATACCCAGATTATATGCCGGAGCCTCTCTTTGAAGCGGACAAGGCAGCAAAGATTACCAGAACCAGGGGAAAGGATGAAAAGGGTTTTGGTTCAGTCCACCGATAATCAGGGAGGTCAGGATGGACTAATACCACCGGCTTTAGGTTCATGCACCGACACAGACGGGCTTTGTTCCTATCACAGGTTCCTTTTCTGTGGTAAACTTTTAAATAAGAAGCTGCCACAGTGACTGCGCTTTTTTTTTAAAAATACGGAGCACAGTGGAACACATTGGCCATATCTGTTTATCCCCCCCCCCCCCCGTCTTATATGTGCATATTTCAATCTGTCATTGTGTGAGAGAAAACCCGAAAGGATAAAAGGGGGGAAATAGAAAGAGACGGGAGTGAGGTCGGGCATTCAGATCACGGCAAAAGAGGAAGAAAAAAAATTAGGGAATTACTTTCAAAACAAACAACTTCCATTTGCTTCAACAACTGAAGAACAACAAATCTCAAAAATGGCCAGTTGCAGAGCATCTTAATACCCACATAAACCATAAAAACAGCTCCACGGCTCCATGGCAATGCATAGCAACCGTGCAGAATTTCAGTCAAGGAGAAAGAAGGCAAAAAAACACCTTATTACTTCTAACTCCTGCAAGCCATTTTGGTCTCCAAAGGTTTTAGAGTGCCGCAGGCCATGTGTCTGCAGTGTTTCGGGAAATGACTTGCCTTCGCACGAACACTGCTATGTTCTGCAGCACTGCTGCCCCCAGCATCCCCGCTCAATTTCTGTTTAACCCCTTCCTGCCTTCCCTCACACTGACTCACTGCAACAGAGAGCTCTCACACCCAGCACAATACTGTCACATTGTTCAGCCTCCCACAAACCACGGCAAATCAGACCAGCTTTTCCACGAGCTAACACATTAACTCCACGTCTAATTTGGCTACTTAAGCATGTGATGGCCCTTAACAAACACGGTGCAGGGGAAGGCGTAAGGTTACACGGGGCAGAGGAGTACGGAGCGAAAATGCCCCGCTCGCCGCTGCACTCCGTCTCCCACAATGTGCGACACAGTTTGCACACTTGAGTGTGTATCAACGGTGGATTAAATCTGCAAACTCGTTGACACAACACATAATTAAAACATCTTGCTCGAGGTCAGGAATTTTCTAATTAGTAGTGTACTGACAAAGCTGCAATTCCATCGCCCTGAGTTTCAAAGTCCACAGGTTACTGGGAAGATGAAAGCCGACCCCGGAGCACTATTCCGCAGGGCTGCTTATACAATTCCTCAGAAGACAGTCACAGGGTCACCAAGCTAAACAGTGCGCTGCACCCGGAACCTCGCTCCCAAACAAAGAACTTCAAACTTCCCGGCCTGGGAACACAATCTTGCCACGCATACCGCCCCCACCTCCACCACCCCCCCCCCCCCTCCCTTATGTCTTTTCAACCTGAGAGAAACAAAAGATCGTGTGAAGGCAAGCAGAGGAGGAAACCATAACATTGTTTTTAATCTCTTTAATTAAAATGCTCTGAGCCGGGCTAGCGGAGCGACTTGTTAAACACTGCAAAGGCTTTGTGTCGTTGTAACTTACTCCAAGTTGGCAACGCCATTAAGGACTGTGGGTAGTAAAATGTTGGTTATTATCGGCTATTGAATGAATAGAAAGTCAAATTGTCTACAACCCGGATCGAACAGCAGCCAATAGCTAATACCACAGCAAATCCAGACGGCGATTCTGTTGTTGTGATTTAAGAATCGACTCGTGATCCAACAGCAGCGACTTCAGTCTGTCTCTCTCTGCTTCGGCGTTTTCCACAGAGAGGGAGCGAACAGCCGGCCTGATAACCTGGACAATTAACGTGGGCCAAGTGTCTTTGCCTACATAAAGTATCAGAAGTAGAACTTTTCCAGCATTAAATATTAAAGGGGTTTCATATATAAAATGAACCCAATTAGAGTTAAAATAGGAGAAGTGTAATGAGTCTCAAGTCAGAATGCTTGTCTTCAGAACTACTCACTAATGAGCCCTTGTTGGTTTTGCACACTTTACTTTCAATGGTGTGGCACTGTCATTTCTGCTGGTTTTGAATTTTTAATTCAAGTTGAATGAGAGGGTGGTGACTGAGTTAATAATCAAGGCACCGGGGTGTTTTGCAGTCGATGGATAGCTGGGAGAAGTTGCCAAATGAGGCTCGTGGTCCACACTTTGATGTCTTTGTGAAACGCTCCAAATAGGAACAACCAGTTAACAAAAGCCCATCAGTTCAGACTGGTATTGAACATAAATGACCACACTAAGGGGAGCGCATCCAACAAATGGCCTAATTAGGGAAAAGAGTAGGCTAGCAGAATAGCATGGCAATGGATAACACAGAAAACCCGGGCACTGACTTGAGGATGAGATAAGAGAGCAAAAGGCAGCGCGACGGAATGCCGCCGCCGCGCCGCAGACGTGCGCTGTATGCTGAAACTGTCAGTCTCCGCATAAATCCTCATATGAGCAGTCGCACATTTCACTCACAAGAAAAAGGAATGCACCAAGGGGCCACAGTGGATATGCAGATGGCGGAGATAAGGGAGAGCACATTTACGGCAGCCGTTCACAGCGCAAATTGGTCCTTGATCTCAAATTGACATAAATGGGGCCATTTTTGACATCATTTAGCCATCACAGGCTCAGTTCCAGCGCCGCCGTCACTGGTCCCCGTGCACCTGATGCGACGCCTGCTAAGTACGAGAGGCAGGAAAGCGGCTGTCTGAAGAGCAGGTCTGATTAAGAGCCGGGCTCTACTGGGGAAAGTGTAAAATTTAGATGGCCCAGAAAGACGAATCCTAACTATAATGGAGGATTGTTTTTTTTTCTGTCTTTCTTTCTTTTGAAAGAGAGCTTCTGTGAACACTTGTGACCCCCAGTGTCACAGTTCTTCATCCGACGAGCTGCAAGGGTGAGAGGCTGACAGATACAGCTATTCAGAAAATGAATTATTCCTTTATCATTCTGGGCATTTATGATATTAATTCAACTTTTATAAAAACACACTGCTCCTATACAACTACTAGTATTTCTGCTGGAAAACAAGAGTGACGTCTGGTTATTACAAAACATGGTGCATTTGGCACAACGAGGTCAAAAAAGCGCATAATCCGCTGTTGATTAGGAGTCCGGGGGTGGGTTGGGGGTAAAAATGGCAGGCAGTATTGTAAAACTTGGACTCGGTTATGGAGTTCTTCATTACAGGTTTTGCTGGCACTTTCCTGGAGGCCTCATTCCTCCCATCAGATTTCTCCTCTACAGGCCCAGAAGGCTTCCTTCCTACCTGCACAGCATTTTGGCAACCTGCTTTATTATATCACATACAACAGCATTATTTTCCAGGCAGCTGTGTGTGCACGCGCGCGCGTGTGTGCATAACGCTTATCTACATATTGACTTGGTTTATATCCACACCCTTGTCTGCCATAATAATTACACATCTTGTAAAAGAACTCAATTCTTCCTGAACCTGAGGCGGGCAGCTGCAGGAGTTGCCCACCGGCGCCCAGCAAACACACCTCCGGCGCCGCCTGGTATCCAAACAGCTCCAGCGTACACCCACAGCCATTACCTTCCGTGATGTAATGGTGGCTTTCTATTAGACTCCAACTGTACCGAGAGCGCCAACACGTTTAATGTGTTTCGCAGGAACAAAGCAGTTGGGATCGGTCGGACAGGTCATAAAGACGGCGGGGGCCTGCTTTACAGTTGTCAACGAGTCAGACCACACACGCACATTGCTGCACAGATCTCGACACGAACACAAAAAAAGCAGCAGTGTGTGGTGGCACAGACCAGTCGAGGAGGTGTGTTTACATTACGTGGCTCTCTGGACCCCGTATATATACATAACGATCACTCCAAAACGCCACATATGTCTTTTCTTCAGCCAAACCACATCTATTGCTCAGAACTGCCACGACATGATGCGTGTGACAGAGGCCACATTTAGCTATTCACAACTCTCCCAAAGTTCTATCAGTGCAGGGCGTTCATTAGTCCAACAAATACATAATTGATGCAACCTAAAATATACATGTGATCATGAATCAAAATGGGAATGAGAGACACGGACACATTTGAGGTTTTTCTGGTGATGCCAATTCTGTCCGTTTTCAAGGAAGTGAATAGAGGTCAAGCGTTGGGCGGCTGCTCAGTCAAACGCGGCCAGATGCAACACTGTTGTTCTGGTGCTTAGAGGCCAAACCAGGGCCAGACCTCATACTACGCCTCCCAACAAGAGCAGGAATCTGAGGTTATCACCACGATTTCTCTCTCAGACACAACTGACATATCAGTGTCTTAGCACAGTCGGTGAAAGTCACATTACATCTAACGTTTAGTTTAAATGGAACTAACAATATAATAAATATGAAAGAAAGAGTGGGCCCATTCCGGCACTTCCTGGAGGACAATAATAGACTGCATGCTAATTGACAGCACATATATATATATATATACATAAAGATATAGATATAAAACAGAAGTCGAGCCGTCGCCTTTATCCCATGCCCATGGGAGAAACCGGGACTGATAACATTCATGTGCACGGTGATGTCTGAATTCTGCTGAGATTATTTGTCAAAAACGCCTGAATTTCACAGTTAATTGGCCTCCCTAATTAGCATAGGATGTCTAATTCCCATTGCAGCCAGTGTGCTAAATGGTAAAGCTTTAGCAAGCGGATGCCATTCCTTTTGGTTGGAGCGGAGAGACTCCCACCGTGCAAGCCGAGCTACACTGTACATTACACACTCAATGATCGATTGCGAATCTTAATTAGTGAAATGACAAACAAGCAAGGACACTTAATGAACTGTGTACCTTGTCAAACAGCTGGCTGATTATATTTATTGAGATATATGTTAAATTTAATGATTCGGGCAATTAAACCGTCGACCCCTCCGTAATCTCTGAAGGACATAAACGGAGGCGAGCACCGTGGCCACAAAACCTAATGGAAAGCAGCTGACAAATATCCGTCCCCCTCCCCAGAGAGCTGAAACAGGCGTCAGCCTCGTGTTATAAAGAAATAAAGATGTCATCCAAATTTCCCTCCCTCGTGTGCTCCAGTCGCTGTCCTTTGTGCTCCTGGTTAACACTGCCCCGATGCTGAAATCAGACGCTTTGCTGGGACCTCATCCCAATTAATGATCCGAGATATTCTGCAAAAACAATACATAACCATAACAAAAGAAATCTAAAAGTAGGCACAGTCTTTATTATCAGTGCCTCTTCTTTTTTCTTTTTTTTTCACGGCCATCCGTTTCTAACTTTTTTTCCTAAATTGGTCAAATGGAAAGCAGAGAAAAGCGAGGGGGGGGGGGGGAATTAAGCTGAGCTGAAAAGTGCGACTTGGATTTAATATTTTATAATTGCCAAGGGACATTCTAAGATCAATGAATTTTTGCCCGGGACGCACATCAGAAAGAGATGTACTTCAGTCTTTTTAGGGAACATTGGTCTATTTAATTCTTGTGTCTGATGCATGTGAAATATGCCTTCCATGGCCTCCTTATTCTTCCCCAGGCACAGCTGCAGGCAGACATTACCACTTTTAATGGGCCGCCATGAGAAGAGGCAAGTCAGCCAATAACCCATCCTCACTAATGGATCGCCTTGTTTGTTCTCTTTCACTATTTTCTGAAGTCTAATTTTAGATGTGCTGTTTTTCTGTTAAAAGACAAAATAGAGGACACTGTATCACAACACCATTTCAGCACAAAACAATTAAATGAGTGCTCTTTAGACGGAATCACAGATAAGAAATGTGTTATTGTATATTTTAGCAACTGATTTACATTTACTCATCTCTGCTGAGTAAAGTAGATGAGGGTCGGTCCTGGTTATGGGGGGTAGCTCAAGTGTAACTGGCAGTCAAGGCAGGACCAGCCAGCAGTGGGAGATGGAATGAACTGGGGCATGTGGGAAAAAGCTTGCAGAGGGCAATACTGAGTGTAGTTACCAGCTGATACTGTAAATCCATTAGTAAACGGATGTGTTTTTTGATAATTTAACCTTGACCATGGCTCATCAAGGAAAATATGTAATGTGTTATCTGTTGCTAGCTATGTGAGTGGTCATACATTTTTAAATATGTTTCGATCATTCAATAGAAATGTCAAATATTCACAAAAAGGTCTATTGAAATACTTCCAACAACATTTCCCACATACATTATTCAAAACATCAAGGTGTGTAGTCAAGAGACTACATGTGTGCGCAATTTACATAAAAGAATAAAAAATTCTGAAGATCAGCTATGATGCAGTAAATGTACACATGATGCTCAATTATTTAGTATTGCTGCAAACATGATACACACCTCGACAGTGAAAAGACCTGAATCAGATTTTGGGGAAAGTCAAACTACTCTGCCATCTAGTATTTTGCCTAGTCTTTACATATTACCACCTCTCCTCCACCCTCTTAGGCATTATTCTGCCCCCCTGCCTGCACCTAATGAAAAATCCGTTCTCTCCTCTCTTTCCCCAGGCTCAGACCTTGACAGCTGACAATAGAGCCGACATAAAAATCTTCCAAGTCAGAAGGAAAACAAACGTAAACACACAGCGAGAGCAAAATGAACTGCTCCCTGAAAGTAATCAGGGTTAAATGTAACAGTATTGCAGGAGGTCCTATAAATAACCACAGAGACACAGGAGTTTCTTAAGTGAGCCATAACAGAAAAGAACTCTCCGGGCTCTCAGCGGCACCACCGTGTAAGTTTCAGAGGCTCCGTGTTGACAACTTCATTAGCAGCGCCCGCGCTCTAAACTCTCAAGTCGTTCGACAACATTATCACATGTTGAGAAGAAAAAAGAATTAGGAGGCCCGGCGTTTTTTTCTATCTCCTCCAGGACAGAGGGAACACGAGCAGGCACCGAATGGCAAAGCACTGATCGAGGCGTTTTCCCCCGCCTATCCCTGAGTGGTGAAGGCGTAGGACGAGGAGAGTGGGTTTGCGCAGTGTGGCGGAGCACAGCATGGGGGCCCGGGATGTTAGGCTGTCCCCATGTCCCTGGCCAGCAGGCCAGCTAGAGAGACAGCCATCATCGACCCGCCTCCGTGGCAGCGAGGCAGAGGGTGGGGGGGGAAAGGCAGCAAATTTCATTCTTCAGAAATTTAATTATATCAAGATTAACAAGGGAGGTAATTAATTTCGTTAAGATGGGTATCTCTTAAGTGCCTGGGGCTCAACTTTGTTGTCAAAACTGTATATTTAACCATTATTTCAGGGCAAAGTTTTAGAGGCAGGGATGAGGAGGATCACTGCTTTGAAATGAATATGGATATATAGGGGCTTCTTATCTAAATAAGGACACTACAGTGTTAATAATAGCGTGCACATTTATGTACACATATAAATAAGGTTTATTTAGGAATTATTCAAAAATGGTCTAATCATCTGAATTTAAAACAATTTGTCAAATATAGATTCAGGAAGCAGGATCTTGTCTTGTGACTCAACCAGTCTTAGTTGGAGCCCAAGGTTGAAACCATAGACCACTGAATAAACCACAATGCCATCCTGAACTTAGAAACTAGTGTGAAAACGAACAAAAGCATTTTCAGGGGGGAGTTATGACAGCATGGTGCTCTCGAAGATGTGAGGGAAACAGATTTTAAACAAATTCTATGTGAAGTCAGGATACTTCGATTCTAAAACAGTCAAAAGTGGTCTGACACCTGTCCTGGGAGTTAAGTCTATAAGATAACAAGCTCAAATCCCATTAAGCAATCTACGTGAAAAGCTTTACAAACGCTGTCACAAACATGAAAATCTTTTAGCTTTATGTCAGTGTGCGTTGTTTTGACTATTTAAGCAGACTTGACACACACACACACACACACACACACACACACACACACACACACACACACACACACACACACACACACACACACACACACACACACACACACACACACACACACACACACACACACACACACACACACACACACACACACACACACACACCTCCCCAAAGGACTTTGTTGCAGGACGCCTTAACCATAATTATGAAATTTCTGGTTGTATAATTGAGATTACAATTTCAATCTAATAGAGCTGCTATAAAACTATAGCCTATTCTTTTTGCTGGACATGAAGAGCTTTAACAATAGTTATTTTTAAAAACACAATGGTTTCGACATCATACATTTTCACCTTGAATTATGTTACTGTAGAAGATGAGGTTAATTTCCTCAGACATGTTACCGGCTCCACACCCAGGTTAACCCAAACATTTACAGTATATGGTAAAAATGATATCTGTAGTCATGTCTCCCCTAAAAATGTTGTTGTAGCGGTGGCTTGGTCGGGGTTGTGATTTCAGCTGCACAGATGCTACTGAATGATCACAGAAATATTAAAGGAATATCATATAATTGCTACAGGCAAGCTGTGTGTCTCTTTCCTGCTCTTCCTTGACGGAACGTCACTTTGATCATGAAGGTGATACTTCTGGATACAATATAGTATCAAATTGCTTATTAATTGTATACAGTTTAGAGAATATTACAGATCCAAGAGGGGAAAAGGCACAAGGCTATCATTGGCCAATTTCCGGGGCGTGCAGAGTTTCCCCGTCTATTGAAGAACCAGATTCCATCATCCATATGCCCGATGGGTTGATGTCAGTTTTGGAATGCGATTTTTATCAATTAATATTGATAAAAAATTATTCATTAATATTCATGATAACACATCACACTGTGTGTTGTACTTGCCACATAGTTGTGAGTACAAGTTATGATGTATGTGACTGTAAATGATTGTATTAAATATTCTATACAGTATGTGGAGTACTATGTAGCTGTATTGTCATGTTATTATTATATTCAGTTTGAATTGTATTAATTTCAGGTATTGTGGATCTATTTATGAAAGTTTTCAAGGCCTTTCAGTATAGAAAGATGAACGTAAAATGTGTCTTCCACATAACTGAAAAAAAAAATGAATGCCCTTATCTTTTCATGCTAATGCTACGGCTGCATTCTAAATGCTTTAACCCACAGTCCATAGTGCAATAAGCACTGGTGGGTACGACTGTGCTCTGCCTTGTGCATGGGGAGGGAGAGTTGGCAAAGTGCACTGAGTTAAAGCTCTGAGAACGCAAAGGCATCCGGCCAAGGAGCCCCGGTAACCATTCTGAAGACTCAACTCTGTCTCCTCCGTGTCCTCGCTGGAAATACAGAATCGCCTTGAGACGTAAAGTCAAACTATTATTACAATCTTCTTGACATTATGAAACCAATAGCAGCCTCTCTGTGCCCTCTTTAATCATATTTATGTAGGATGTAGAGGAGGGGAATCCACACAGGAATCCCTTTGCTTCATTACAGCCCTGTGTAAGTCTTTCTCCTACACATTCCACCCCTGCAATACTTAGGTGGTGAAATAAATGGATAAAGGCAACAGATAATCAGGGGTTAATGTCAATTGCACCCTGTGGAGTTAACTGAAGCCCCCTCACGGTTTACAGCACAAGCAGAGCTCCACATGTTTAAGTAAGCAAAAAAAAAGAAGGTTAAGTTAACTGTCTTTTCCACAGAAAGTTTTTTTTACCATTAAGCACTGTGTATTCGCACATGACTGCCACTGTACCAGAAACCAGGCATGACTTTTTTAACCAAATACTATTCCCTACAGACTCTGGATAGAGACGGGGGAAAAGATGGAAAGGAAGAAGAGACGGTGGCCGAAGGAGGAGCGAGTGTGCATTCAGTTGGCCGGCTCCTTCTTAACCAAACAGCCTGGTTGGTCCCAAACCTCTGAATCCGTACGCCCCCCCCTCTGGCTCCGGAACCGCAGTGGTCTGCGAGTTTCCTGTTTGTCTGGTTGAAGACCTGGCCGTTTTACTCCCAGGCGGCACATTGGGAGGGTCGCGGGAAGAGGAGGAGTGGGAGAAAAGGCACGAGAGAGAGGGACAGAGGGGAGGTTGGCGGGGAGACGGCAAGGGGAGAGACACTGAACACTCCCGAGTTGGGATTGATTTACTTCATTAACCGAGATTACAAGTTTAACTTACAAACCAGAGGTCAAAATTTCTCATTAACAAGGGGACCGTGGAGAACCTCGGGGCTTGGAGACCACTCTTATTACTGACTACACATTTCAATCTGTCTTTGATGTTCCATGTCTGCCTTTCTACCCCCTCGTTCCCCCTCCTATTTTTTTGGCAGCGAGGTTGATTTTAATTGTAGCTATAGAACAGAGCATAGTTTGCCTGTAAGCCAGCCTCCACATCTGTAGTGAGTGCAGCTTTAGTGATATTGGGTGCAGTCCATAGCTCGGGGCTAATTTTAATGGTCCCCCCCCCCCCCCTCCTTCATTGGAGACTCAGATTGTTTTCCACGTGATTCCTGTTAATTTAGCTGGAGGAAAGGGCATCAGTTTTCCTTGTGCTTTTCCCCCTCTCTCCCCATGCCTCTCACTCTATTGCCTCACTCCTTCTTTCTGATCTACAGCCTCAAAGAAAGAAGGTGAAATGAATTCAAATGGAAAAAATAGACTGTTGGCTCACTATTAAATCGCTCACCTGCCTTTGTCCCTTGCGTTGCGGCCTGGTCGAGATAGATAGGAGAAAGGCGTGTGTGGCTGAATAGAACCGGGGCAAATTGAGCTGCTATTGTCATTTTGACGTCAACAAACGGAGCTCTGCCTTTGACGTGATAAATGGCCCTAGTGACTGCATGATAACTCCGTGATCATAAATGTGTCAAGGATGTTTCAAAGGTCTGAGCATGTTACACACTGCAGGACATCGTGCGCAGAGGCAATTTTTGTTTTCTCTCCCATGAGCTACTGTTGCAACACAATTTAGTCAAGATGCACCAAGTGTGAAGAGAGGAGGTCATGACAAAAAAATCAATGGGGGGGAAAATGAAAGAGTAACAGTCAAATCATGTCAAAAGTGTTAAAGGACTGAATATAGAGGGTGTGATGGAACAATCGCTGTGAATAAAGCTGGATGTGACAAACTGTCTCCCATCACTGACACACTGAGCTAAAACACATCCATATCTCTAACACATACACAATAAAAAATACTGACGTGGCTAGAAAGGAGCAGAGGACTACACGTAAGCTGTTATCACTTGACGCTACCATAGTTGCAGCAGTGATACATACAGTAGCAGCTACTAAAAGTTGAGCCGCAAAATTCCATCCAAACACTAAATGAAAATCAGCACCGAGCAGGGAGAAAACATTTAATTTGACGCGCCTTTCCTATACAAGTCTAAGTGGTTTTGGTGTCCAACAAGAAAACACACACTGGGAATTAAGATTTATTTTTTCCATTGGCTCAACACTTAGTGAGGCATCAAAGTATTAGCGTCCGCAACTTCAACCTTTATATCTCGAGGACAAAGGTCATTTGTGCCGTCATCACTTTTTACTTCCACCATGAGCTCCCTCCACCATCTTCAAGGTAGCTCATCCTGGACTTTTCTACAGCACTTCAAAAAGCCTGATTGGGGGGGGGGGGGGTTAGGGCTAGTTAGCAGGAGTGGAGTTTTCGCAGAGTGGGCCTGTGCAGTGACCCACCGCTGGGGCCACAGCAGGCCTTCTTCTTTTCGAGCCAGCCAGCAGCCACAGCCATTGGCTCCTTGGAACTAATCCACCCTACGGAGCCCTGTAAGGCCCCCTTTGTTCCTTCCTGGAGACTAGACCAGGCTGACGACAGACACTCTAGTCTTGACTGGCTATCAGTTTCACAGCCCGTGGCGATCCACATCCATGCACAGGCCCAAGCCCGGCCAAGCCACTATCAAATTAAAGGTGGGTGAATGGGGAAGGGGGGAGGGGTTTGGGGGGGGGAAATTGTGTCACCTGAATTCCGCCACAGTCCGAACATGGTGGAGAGGTGGTCTGACAAGGGAAAGAACAAGCGGGAGGTAAGAAATATTGAAGAGGAGAAATTTAAACAGGAGCTCTGTCTCTCGGTGAACAGAGCAGGATCTCAACAAGGCCATTATCTGTCTCCTAATTTGAGCTCTGGCACAGCACTGAAGGGCTGCCTTTGTCTGGGATTAATGCGGAAAGCTCAGGATGCGATGTCAGAGGGAAATAATCAGCATGAGCCCTTCATAACGTTGGCTGCTTGTGCTCCTGGCCAGGGCCCCCCGGCTCATTTCTGTGGAGATGAAATCTATGACAAGCCCCTCAGTGAAGCTGAGAGCAGGCAACAGTCCAGTAACACCCACAGGCCTCCAGGCATCCTGTGACCCCCTTAGAAAAGTCACATTCACTTTGCTCTGGAGAAGGGAAAGAGAACGCCGCGGGCGCTTCGAGCCCATGTGAAATGAAGAAATGTGAGGAGGTGAAAACGAAGTGAAAATAAGTTAAGATTCCTCCTCCGCCCCCTCTGCAATCACTCCAGAGGAGGGGCACCCCATGACTTCACTTCATTATGCCCCTCTAATTAAACATGAGCAGGACATTCTTTTTTTTAAGGTGGAGGGGAGTAGAAAAAAAGACAACAACCCCAGAATAATGTATATTCATGTTTATGTTGTATGAATGTATTTGGGAAAGCAGTTTTACTTCTTTTTTTTCTCAATGCACCAGAAGGTCGCAGGCTAATACCCATCAGGGTAAAACATTCTGAAAGAGTCTGGCAATGCACTCAAGAACCAGAAGTAATGCTTTTATTTTGTTATTTATGCTTTTTTACCGGGTACATTACTATGCCCCTCTGCAGCATATTGCTGCTAAGCGAAGGATGTGAAGATGCAACTCGATAAGTAGGTTATTAAAATGACCAATTGACATTCAAAATTCAGACTTATTTCACATTCATCATATTTACAGATGAATATGTGGAATTCAAATGTTCCCCCTGCCTAAAGGAAAATGCGACTTGGTACAGCAGCTGTGCATGACTTCATGTATGACCCAATGCTGGAGAAATATAGAAATAAACAAAGTTAATGATTATGGAACAGGAGACGTTCCTTATAACAACACAATTCAGCTTGATTAACAGACTGGGTATGTCACATTTGAGTATGTCACGGTGTACGTCACCTGTAACATAAGCTGCTTTCAGACACGCATATTTCCCTGAAATCTGGAGGAGCTATATGGGAGAGTGCGAATGTTTGCAAATCTTGTACTGGACATTTTCTGGAACTTTTCATGCCAGCCTCTTCGTGAAATTTCAGAGTGAGCCAATGTGAGAATACAGCAGGAAGATTTCTAGAGAATTCACAGCAAGCGAGTGGGGATGTTGATGACTGTAAACAAAAACACTGCTTTCTGCAGATGTAATCATCATCATGTTCTGCCTCCTGCTGCTCTACCCAGACGCCACATGATGTTTCGGAGAGTTTACTGATGGCGTGAACACGTCGGACTCCGACAGCCTCCTGCAGCGTACGTCATGTGAAAGGCAAACCCAATTTCCGAACATTTTCTGGAGTTCATGTCTGAGAAGAGCTACACCCATATTTCCTACGATCTTTGTCATGTTTGCTGACTTTGATTGGGGTAAAGGGGTTACTAGACACTTTAAAACTTGGCTGATGCCAAAATGGATATTACATACATAGCAAAGACATTTTAGTAAATGCTATTATGAAGACGTAAATGTATTTGAAGGGAGGGACAAGTTTGCTTGGTCACAAAAAAAATGAGTGGTATCTCCTACATTGATTCTCTCACATTGTGTTCACATCAGTAAACAGTAAACATTAGAACCTTTGACATGTCCACACTCCATTTTATTTCTTCTTTAATTGATTTCATTGTAAATATATAATGCAACATGAAACAAAAAGCTTTGTTTTTACCAAATGTGATTTTGAGTTGAGCAAAGGGCATTTTAAAAACTGAATTTAAAGAATATTGAAAAAGATTTTTAAATTGAAACCTAGGAGTTGACTGATTTAATCACATCTTGCACCAAATGTTATTCTGTCAGCAGTGACAGAAGACAAAATGGGTTGGAGGCCAACTCAACTGCATACAGAGGTTGAGTCAGGTTGTGGCAGAGGTAGGAGTGGCAATTACATTTAATTAAACAAGATAAAACAGGCTACGGTGACTAAAGTCAAACATAACCCAACTATGGGTGTCCACGAGTGTAGAAACAGGAACAATCCCAGGCATCACAGAACAGAACAGCAACCATAAACATATGTAACAAGGCGGGCAGGAATCACAGGTTGGGTGAAAATCAACAGACGAACCGACCAACACACGGGGAAGCGCAGAGACTAAATAGACACAATGTGGGCGGGGCAAACTGAACACAGGTGAGACACATGAGACACAGGTGCAGACAATCACAGGGGCGGGAGACACCGAACACACAGGGGAACAGGAAGTGCAGAGACACGAGGAACACAACTTCAAAATAAAACAGGAAATAACAAACAGGGAATACAACAGGGATTAACTAAAACCTAGACACAAGGACAACCACAGAACACAATCAAAACACTCAAAATATAGAGTGTCTTCAAAGTATAAAATGATCACGGAAGTGGTTTGAGTCTTAAATTAGCTATGATGACAAAGCCAGGTTGCCTTGTGGTTCGAATAAATTAAATGGAATTCCAACCAATCTGACCAGCAGCTGGTACTGGAGACCACTGCCTTCCCATATATGGTGCACCTCACGGATTTCTATGTGTTATTCACTTTCTTGCACATACATATCCAGAGAGTAATTTTTGAAAACCATTTAGCAACCCACAATGTCTGAACCTACCAGAGTCAAGGATGACCGAGAAAGAAAGAAATACCACTGAAAGTAAATATTTGTTTTGAATTTAGTATTCTTCTGAGGAAAGCCCAGTTGGTAGGTTTTCAATATGTGTTATGAATCCTGCTATGTTTGTCCCTGAGACTATCAGGAAGGCTAAACCATAATTCCTTATTACGTTTGCTAGACAAACACAGTCAAACTGAAATAAACTGTTTCTTCTTTTGGTCAAAAGCTTCATATTAGTTATTGGTGAAGCTTGTGTTGTCAATTCAGCATTATCAACTGGATAGGGACAAAAAAAATGAAAAAGGTAATGGGGTCATTGAGTGCGTCTGGTTCTTACCTCGGTCCCTGATGGGGTGGCCCCTGGTGAATCCACCTTACGTTTTTTGCGGGGTCCAATGGCAGCTAGTGCTGTGAGGTTGGCATCTCGCTGCCTCATCTGTGCCAGTTCCTGTTGTTGCATCTAGTGAAGACACGAGAACACGAAGGTTAAAAAATACCCCTTTTCACTTTATGGAGTGATGTGTGGTCACGGTATCACAAGCATCTGTTTGTGTTAGAAAGTACAAGAAGAAGAAGTGCATTGTACACATATTCTTTATATATATATATATATATATATATATATATATATATATATATATATATATATGTGTGTGCTCTAAATGTGATGGCTTTGAGGATTACAGAGCCCCAGGCTGCAAAATTAAATAAATAACACTCCAACCAAATATAACAATTAATGATAAAGAACAGCCTTTTCAACTTGGTTGCAATGATGTGAAACTTGAAAACACGACTTCCTCTCTCGGAATATGTTAACCAAATAAAGGGGGGCACCATGTAGCCACACAAGTAAACCGAGAAAACACAAGATTTCAGACTCACACAGTTTCAATTTTAGGAGCATTTGCAACCCAAATGGTCACACTTGAAGCCCTGCAAGATCTGGTGAGAATAAATGAATAATGAGACAAGGGGTAAACGAGAAAGACATCTCTCTTCGACCTTACGTCTATCTTTCCATGCCTTTTATAGACTCTTCTGACCTGAACAAAATGGAAGCCTTTTGTCAGCCATTAACAGAGCTCCTGTCAAAGATGGTGTGTTTGTGCTGTGTGTGTGTGTGTGTGTGTGTGTGTGTTGTCACATGGTTCCACTGTGATTTTGTGATTTTTGCAGTTCGTGATGTTCTGTATACGGAGGCACTGCCCAAGGTAATGTCACGTCTCGCCGCAGGGCTGAGGGGGAACCCAGCGTTGCTTGGAGCTGCCCTTTCTATTGGGTGGATGTGTGAGGGCCTGGGGCCATGGCACAGAGGGTGTCAACACTCCCTCCAACATACCAACCCAGTCCACACACACACACACACACCACACACACGTGCCTATCAATGTCGGCCAGAGCGCAGGGAATGCCTACCCACCAGCTTGCCTGCGTGCCTGCCCGCTGGGGGAGAGGGGCCTGGGTTGAAGCGAACAGGGACAATCAATGTGCGCTTTCATGTCTTTCATGTTCTTTTATGTTATCTCTCAGCGTGTGCTCGCTCGGGCGCTGGTGTTGGCGTGAGGCATGCATGTTGTCTGATCAGTGGAAAATTTCACGTTACTCTGAGATGGCGCTCTGTAAAAGGTTGCTTTGGTGCACAAAGTCGGATCCAAAATGTGCATGCAGTTGGCTCTGATTTTTTCCCTAAAAGCCCTGCTGGCAAGGCATGCCCTTTAGGGTGTTGCCACTTCACATTTAGCACGGCGGAACTGCTGAAAGATTAAAACACGCTGACAACACAACGTAGGGGAAATAATAGCAGTAGCAGCAACCAGCAGAATACTTAAACTACACATACTTATCAATTTTTAAAAAATGCTAACTTAAAAGAATGACATGGACGAGTCCACGAAATGAACCTGGGGAGAGTTGAGCTGGGAGTACGGGCTCTTAACGCTATATGCAAATGCAGTGAGAAACTGGGGATCATGACGGGATGTGGCAAACAGGGTGGAGATGATTACTGCTGCAGTCCTCATGGCAAATGTAGCATTAATGTTATCATTGCTAACCCTATTAGGCCTTGCCACAAACAACACACGAATCTCTCCAGGCATGAAAGCGCAAGAGAGAGAGAGAGAGAGAGAGAAAGAGAGAGAGAGAGAGAGAGAGAGAGAGAGATGTCCGCTATCTCTCCGATGGCACCAGGATGCCGGCATCTCTGCCTGGCAGTTGGCACCAGGCATGGGCTCCCAGCGCCCACAGCAACCGCCTGCATTTTCAGATTTATGACTGTATGATAAATGAAGGCTTCATTCTACCATCTGCAACCCTCCCGTCTGCGTTTCCTGTCAGTGAAGGGGCCGCCATGACACTGGGAGGCAGATTTCTGATTTCAATCTGGTGCCACTGCGCCCGGGTCAACTTTCCTTTGACCACTGCCGACTGATACAAGCTAGAGCCGGGCCAGGCTTTGATGGATTTGCTTCGCCTTGTTGTTTTTTCAACAACTATAAAAATTCACATATTACCACATGAGTACATTCTACCGTCGACACACAGATGTACAAATACTATGAAGCAGTGGTTGCAGTTTGAAGGAATATGGGTACACGTTGCCTTCAAAACCATTTCAGGCCCTAGTTGGCCCTAGTCTTCTCCATTACAGCATTATGTTGATTTCATAATGTTTTCAATGGTCCTGTTTCATAATGTTTTCAATGGTCCTGAACTGTGAAGGGTTTGCTAAGTTTTTACATAAGGTGTTGCTACCATTCTCTTGTCACTTATGCATACTGTATAAACATGTAGGTGTGAAGCAGCTCTCGTGTAAGGAATGCCATCAAACTACTTTCTGTCTGCTGTGAAACAAGTCATGATTTCATCGACTGGTACTGTTGCAACATTGAATGATTTTGCCGTATCTGCCACCAGGACACCTAGCTGAGTTATTTGGATCTTTTGGATACGGAAATCAAAACTGTGACCTCTAAGTAAAAGAAGCTCTCTCTGTTTCTCTCTCTCTCTCTCTCTCACTACTTTCTGAACTTCCCTGTCAGCAAAGCTAAGCCATAGGTCCAATCATCTCCGAGGACTGCAAAGGTCACGACGGACCTCTAATCCCAGGCTGGAAGAATAACCAGCTGGCATGATGCATACATTTGTCAGACCTGATCAATGGTACCACCTGAGTTAATATCTGCTGTTCCAAAGTCACATGAATACCAGTGCTTCCAGTCTGCATGTACTGTGTGCCCTTTTGAGGCAGAGAACTGGGACTTGTTAAGTCAAATTATTAGCAAAGGTCAGGAGATGTAGAACAAGGTACCCACAGAATCAATCTACAGCTTTGTTAATAAAAAAAAAAGAAGGTTTTATTTAATCTTGATGCAAAAAGCACAATGTTAGATGATTATGTTGTGGCCATGTGAAATCGGACGTGTATGGAAACACAAATGAGTACATTTCTGGGGAAACACTTGTCGCAGTGGGACAAGTCTCTCCAACAGATGTTGAGAGCCCTGCTAAGTGCATATCAGCTAACACTATGATGACACTAAGGTTTTATATAAAAACATCAAATAAATGCAAGGTGACATTACCTGCAACCACCCCAGAAATACAGTGTCTGTTTTTCTAGCTATGAATCTGAATTAAATATACTTGATAAACATGAAATATCAAAGCCCCGACATATAAAATTAAATGTATTCATCAAATGACTTGTGTCATGAATAGTCCTAACATCTCTAGTTTGACAGTAGTGGGTGTTAATATTCATCAGCAGCGTTGACAGCTGGTTTTCACATTTAACACAGCAGCTGGCGCTAACAAACTTAAAAGTAAAATACAAGTTTTATAATGATAAATTGAAACACCAATGCTTTCATTATTAATGTTTGTCACTGACTTGTGGAGTCAACAGATTCTGTCCCTCCCTTTGTTTTAGCAAATGCAAATTCAACGCACTACATTTTTCGAAATATTTGAAAAATAAATCCATTTCATACTACTTATGTATCAATATTGATTTAGGTCTTTCAAATTAAATCTGTTGCTTTAATTAATTTATAACAACACTACAAATAGGATTGTCTGTACAATTCACAGCAATTGAGTGGTCTGTGCATGTTTTAGTTTTATGTTATGGGTATGCATATAATTGGCATCAAGAAATTCAAGAGGCAACGTATAAATCTGTTTGACTGTCTTCTTTGGTCACCTTTGGTCACCCTTGTTAACAATTTTGCAACTTCAAACACTGTAGCCTGAATAGATTGGTAAAAGAATGTGCGTCAAAGACCAAAATAAGAAATGACAGTTCCCTTTCTCAACACAGAAGGAACAGCAGTATGTCCTCTCATGATGCAAAAAAGTCCAAAATATGGCAAGAACCTTAGAGCGGTCTGATACGCTTGGAGTGAAGAGGAGGAGGATAAGCTGCGGGGGCCATGATGGCCAACCTGCCATTCTCCATCTCTGCTTTTTTTTTTCTTGACAAAGGCTTTTCTCTCCCTCCTCCCTCCCTTCCTCCTCTTGGCCTGAGGGGCTGCTCATGGCCCCCCAGACGCTTACAGACAGATGTCCTTGGTAGAGCAGAACACGCTCTGCTTGACGTCACAAGTAGCTACGGGGCTATGAAGGAAGCTTAAGGGCTCTCTGGCCTGCAAAGACCACAGCATAAAAGCCAGACCATGGGTTTTGAGTTGGTCTTTCTCTTACCCCCTCCCCCTAATCAGTTCTGGTCCAACAAGGCACAGCGGGGAGCTACTCAGTATATAGAAATGACATATGTCTCTTTGGTGAGTGCTTTTATTTCCCCAAAGATATCCCATACATTTTAAACAAGGGTATAGGTGGCTCAGAGGAAATCAAATCCCCTTAAAATGGCTCTAACCTTTGCACTGCTAGCCTATAGGCTGACCTACTTGAAGGATATATATATATATATATATATATATATATATATATATATATATATATATATATATATATATATACATACACACACACAATGGAAGAAAATCTAGAAAAAAGAAGTCTGTTTCTATGGAAATCTATGAGAAAATTACCCTGCTTCTCACTTGATTTATAAGGTTATGGTCTCGACCGCTAGTTTCAAGTCTTCTCCATAACAGCATTATGTTCATTTCATAAAATTGTGGTCGCATTTCGAGACTCAATACACGATAAAGCACCGTATGGAGCATTCAGCATGATCGACAGCTGGTCCGTCCAATCGGTTGCAGGTGTAGATTGGCGCGCAGTGGACGAGCTCTTATTCAGACTGCAGTTAAGAAAAAACAACATATGACGTCACGGTGGAATGCCACTTGGTCAAACTGTATTTTTCATGTTTACTGTGTTCACAAGACGAGTCCACGTGAACAGCCCCCCCCCCCCTTGTGGTAGTCAGGAACTCGTACCTTGGAATTTTTACGTTCACGAGTTGTGACATGTTTGCTGAACTTTTCAGAAATGGCAGATGCCAAAGAACATTTTGTTGAACATTAATATATTGTTATTTTAGTCGTATATCGTTATAATATATATATACATAGTTATTAATTCCATAATACTAATACAAACATTAGTTTGGTGGGAATTGGCTTAGTGCTTTTTGCCAAACAAACAGAAGAAAACAGATGAAAACGTGAACGAGAAACCTCAGTACATCTGTCAGGTCCGGTATATTAGGACCCCATGAACAGGACAGACTGTTCTGGTACAACATTGTCGGGCAGCAGTCACAAATATTTCACAATATGTCATCTACTGTTAAGTATGTAAGGCTTGGGGCGTCTTGGTGGCTTAGTAGTGTCAGACAATTGGTCATCAGTTTGAGTCCTGCCAGGAAGTCATCATTTGTTGTCATCTCTTCTATCTGCTGTCAAATTAAAGCACAATTCCCCCCAAAACGGAAACAGTAAAGTAATTCTACACTAGGTGTCACAATGACACGCTTGTTAGTTTATCAGTCCACACAGTTGGAAATGAAACTGAAACCAAAGCTAGTGAATCTGGTGGAATAATCCATATTTGATTTGTTTTTAGATTTGGATGGAGTTTCCATGAAATTTAGTATAGACAGTCAGGGTGCCCACAAGGGTGACCAAAGAAGACAGTCAAACAGATTTATACTTTGCCCCTTGAACTTCTTGATGCCAGTAATATGCATAACAATAACATAAAACTAAAACATGCACAGGCCACTCAATTGCTCTGAATTCTACAGACAATCCTATTTGTAGTGGGTTGTTATAAACTTTGGTGATCCTTTGATTTTCCCTCTAGCGCCACCATCGGGTCAAAATTTAAACCTGTCCAATTCTTTGGTTTATGACCAAATACCTAACGGCATTCCTATCTGCCTCAGCTGTACTTTTTGTTTTGTACTAATCAATTAATGTTAGTTCAACTAAGATGGTGACCATGGTAAACATTATAGCTGCTGATCATCATGTTGTCACTGTGAGTGTATTAGCCATACTGCCTCAAAGGCTTGGCACAGCAGTAGACTAACGTTTTCACTAAAATTGCAATTCATTCACTATTTGGAACTAGACAAAACACTAACTGCATTAATAAACAATAAACATTTATCTATCAGTTTGGGTGTAAGTTAAGATGAAATTTGTCATGAATAGGGGCCAGTGGAATTTGTCAGATGAAAGGGACGAAATATTATTTTGTGTTCCAAATACCATTTTCAGTAGCAGGTATCTTATGCACGTTCCGACACTATAACCAGCAACCGTCAAACAGCTTTGCGGTACACACAACTAGCCGCAACTGTCCCTGTCCCGCAAAGCTTCGAATTGTGGCAAAAATGGTGTGCCATTTTTGCCACAATTCTGAAATATGCAAAAACAAATGTTCATTTGTTTTGTAGTGTTACTCCACTCGTACCTGGACAGCTCTCTCTAACTCACTCTTGTGATAGACACATGATATCTATTACGTTGTCACACACTTGCAATGTGAGCCTGTCAGGAGCAAAACAAACACTTAGTGAACGAAACCCCCCTGGGATTACATTGCAGCCGTTTGACGGATGCCATTTACAGTGTTCTCACACAACATTTGACCAATACATGCAGTGTAGTGTTGTCCCTATCAACATTTAAACCCAAAATAAAAGAGGAAATAGGCCCAAGGTTTAAAAAATACCAGATTATCCCCTAACATGAGTCTGTGTTGCCATCTTACGTATGTGTTTCATGCACGTCTGTTATCCATGGATCGCATTCACCTGACATCCACATGGCCAACATTACGTGAACATCTGTGAGCTGCATCTTGAGGCCTTTCTTCATGTGAAGTGCCTGGTAGTTAGTTTGCTGCAGGGAGAAGGGGCCATTTGCAGTACCCAATCAGGTTTCACCTCTCCATCTGCACCCTGACACTACAAAGAGAAGAGTTCATCTTCGACCTGCTAATGTTGGAACCTCTGTGTGTTAAAACTAATGTATGGCATCATTACCAGAACTCAATGATTACAAATGGCAGTTTTCCTAAAGCTAAAAGATTGAATATGTGTAATTGCCCTTTAAATAAACTTGCAATATATTGCATTCAGTCATTTAGTATATGATATCATATACATAAACACTCTACATATCACCCAGTATGTTAAAGCCACATGTACCAATACAGATTGATGCTTTGCATAATTCTAAATTATTTGTGTTGACATTATTCCACCAATAATAATCATCTTGAATAACAGATTATATATCTTTCAATATTGAAGTGTAGTAGTGCAGTGTGAAAGCGTAATAATGAGACAAATAAAGCTTTGAAAATTCCCTTTCATCGCCTTCTTCAACACATAAATCTAAATATTTTAGTAAATCCGTTTGTGATTACATTATTTTACCTATGTAGATGAATTCAAAATACATGCATGAGCTAATAGTCTTGGCTCTGAGTGTTCCATTTCCTCTGAAGCAGAGTATGTCAGAAGTGTTTCCAGGGCCAAGGACCAATTATTCTGAGCCCTCAGCCGTCCCTCCAGCTAAGGTCATTATGTGAGTGTCACTATCATGACCCTATGGTTCCTCTTCATCTGCAACTTATTTGCAAGAAATTTAACCGTGTAGAGAGGGACACTGTGTGAAATATGTGCATAAATAAAGACCCAATGTCACTCCTTCTGAGTAAAAATTATTTTGACAAATAATAACATTTGCGCTACACGTTTTGCCGAGGAACAGCGTTTAACGAAGGAGCCAGAAATCAGAGTTCAGCAGATTCTGACGGTGTCACACCGGAGTGAAGAGGGGAAGAGTGGTGATCATTAAAAATACTGCTTATCTAAGGGAAAATTTCCTACTTTTAAATGTTCTCTCGCTTTGTCTCATTCCGTGCTGCCGTGCTTCGTCTAGCAGTCTTCTCTCTACCTTTTTTTTTTTTCTTCCAACATTTAGATTTGCCGCTCGTCACCTTCTATTGATCACGCCTAATTTGCATCCAGGAAAAGATGAGAACTCAGATATTCACACTCTGAGAGAGGACGATCTCAATGATTTATTCATTTCCAAATCAAAAAAAAAAAAGGAGTGAAAGGAAGGTAGATGAGAAGGGGAATCTTCATAGGCAGCGGGCGACTAGCGGGCTCTGAGGCTGGGCTCCTCTTCTCCACACCGCCCCCGGGCACATGGTGTGCAAGTCCTCCTAATTAACAAGGTGAATCATGCTGCTGCTCTCTAATTAGCCAACATGACAATCTAATGGAAACATGCAGGCCGAGCTGGCACACTTAGCATCACCTCACAAAGACCTCCGCTGCTGTCCTTCCCGCATGAATTCCACACAAATGGCACCTCCGATTCCAAATGAAATAGAAAAAAAAGGGAGAAAAAAGACGGGGGCAGATGTGGTTCAGGGAAGTGTGTTTTTGGGAGAGGTCAGCAGGGAGAAGTTAGCTGGTGAGGGTGAGGTGTTTTTTTCCTCCTTCCCTATCCTCTGTGTGCACGGTGTTTGTTGCCTAATTGAAACGTGTCCTGCCTCCCGCTCACTTACATCCCAGGCACAGGAGGCTGGCACCTCGCCACCAGCGTAGCTCAGTATGCCCAATTCCCCTGTCGCTCGAGTCCCAAGGAGTGCTCCGGCGCACAAAGAGAAAAGTGAACCTACAGGCTTCTACAGCGAGGAGACGAGTCGCTATCTCCCTCTGAGGCAAAAAAAAAATCTCCTTTTTTGTTGTTTTCCTTCTCATTACAGCACTTTGTAATATTCGAAAACACACAGGAACACCAAAGGTACTTTTAAAGCCTGCGTTTCTATTTTTTTTTTTCTCGTAATATGTCTTGAGGTGAAGAGAAAAAACTGAAGTTGAGACTACCGACAACAAAGCAACAAATAAAAATAGGGTTACATTGTACTGTTTAGTAGCCTGCACGTCTTGAGGACCTAAAAAACATCTTTCTTAACGGATAAATAAATTATTCACACCAACCCCTTGCATGATCTTGACGTTGAAATCCAAATGAAATGGTATTAAATAAAAGGACACCTGCTTAACTTACGCATCATATAATATCTAAGAGAAATTAAAAGAAGAAAAAAACAACACGAGAAGAACATGAGCAAGATCTTGTATTCATAAGATGACCATGAACACGGCTGCTCTCTTCACATGATGTGTTGTGTATCTGCGAGGCCAGAAGACAAGAATATAACAACTATGAAGTGGGACACACAAAACAGCAGGAATGCTCTTTGAAAGTCAGCAAAGAAAGGGAGAGGACGTGGAGGAGGGGAGCAGGCTTTTGCCCCGGGGCCTGCCTGATGGGGGAGACTGGCTCTTTGAGCAGAGCAGTTTGTGCGAGGCCAGAGGATGAGAGCCTATGAACTCACAGATATAGCTGGCCTAATAAAAAAAACTGAGGCGCTGCTTCATTGTCCTCTGACACACCGTAGAGCCTCTCCTCTCTGGAGGAGTGTGAGGCTCTGGCTGACTGGGCTTACAGTGTGGGTGGATTCCAGTCTCGCCATGACCTGGTCACTTGTGGAGGCTGCCAGGCCAATCAGGAAACATGTACGTGTGTGTGTGTGTGTGTGTGTTAAGGCCTGGCGTATACAAGCAGAGCAAAGGATTGCGATTCAAATGATATGCCCATTAACGTGGTACAATTCTGTATCATGTGAGCAACCAGGCTTAATATGCCAAATTTGACCGCATGGTTGTGCATATTTCACATTATACATCATTCATAGAATCTAACACATACGTTTGCACCGCAAAGAAGGACATATACTGTAACTTCAGGCTTTTAATTGGTGCCATGCAAGGGTCAAAGTTCAGATGGAGCAGAACTAATTCGGCAGAGGTTCGAGACATTTCAAGCAACGCTGCTGCGTCAAAATGAGCGCACGCACAAGTATCTCTCAATGCCTGAAGAAGAAAAATATTTTAGGAAAAAATTATTGCTAACAAAAACCTGTATGAATCCCATTGGACAGCTCTGGGTTTCACACAAGTCTTCTGGAAACACTCTAAGCAAGAAGTGGAGTGTTGCTTCAAGGGCATGGGGATGTGGAAGAATGGAAAAATGAGAGGAGAGGAGACCCGTGCTGTTCACAGAGTAAGAGAGTTTGAATCAAATGCTGAGAATGTACATACGCATATGTTCTGTTTTAGTACTTGATCACTTCCTCTGTTACTTTCAAACAGTATCATGTGATGATAGCCAGCCTGGCTACTGTCCAAATTTGAACAAATAACTTTGAGTTAAACGTCCGGCAGTATTAATAAGTAGGCTGGTGGTGTTACTTACTGATCCAGTAAAAAGACGAAAAAACTGCATATCATTTTTTGAAGCCGGGACGGAGCGCTCCGAGGTTCACTCTTAATTTATCTCTTTTTCTATCTCTCTCCTTCTTTGCCTGCTTTTGTTCTCGTCTGTCAACGCGATTCTTTTTCTCTTGCCGGGTTGAGTTGTTCTTGTCAATTCAGCTGTTCCGCCTTCTGCCATTTCCATCACAGGAGAACGCTATTCTCGCGGAAACCACGTCCCAGTGGCCAAGAGAAAAACATGACGAAAGCAAGGCTTATGGGGGACCCGTGTCAGCTCTGATGGAGTTGTTTTTTATATCACCATTACACTGTGCAATCAGTTTTAACATAATAATGACAAGTTTAAGTCCAACAAGTTGTCTGTTTCCAATTGAAATCTCTACAACCAGTTAAAATTACTCAACCATTGACCCCCTGGTTACTAAGCAATGGTCAAGTACTGATATTACTCTGGCTCAGCAAAGGTTGTGAATTAATCAGCTGACACTTGGGGCGGCAGTGGCTCAGGAGGTAGAGAGATCGACAGCAATCCCCGCTTCCCCCCGGTCAGCACGCCGAAGAGTCCTTGGGCAAGACACTTAACTCTAAATTGCCTCTGACGGCAATGTGTGTATGAACGTGACAGAAAAGGCGCGGTAAATAGCAACGCTGTATGAATGGGTGAATGTGACTTGTACTGTAATAACTCCCCCGGTGGTCGATAAGACTAGAAAAAGCTCTATGCAAATACAGTCCATTGACCAGTTTCACTTCAGTCATTCAGCTCGTCCTCACTGCGGCAGTTGTTGTTCACCTGTAGCCGCACATATGCAGAATGTGGGTTTGTAAAATGTGCGACGTCAAACTGATTTGCCCAGTTCGCACGGTGCTGAAGCGATATACGATTAACCAACTCACACGAGACAAGAACTCTGATATTTCCAATGCATGGAAACAGGCAGTGGAAATATCACTTTGAGTTCTTGACATGGTTGGTGTCTGCAAAACGGAACCTAACAGGAGCTTTTGGCCCGGCTGTAGTAACCAATTTGTCTTCCCCCTCTTCCCTCACCCCTCTTCCCCTGTCCGCTCTCCACTCCACTTGATTCCTGCGTCCAGTTGTGCCTGCAGAAGCAGCTGCGATGATGAATCTTTGGCTGCAGTGCGTCTGTGTGTCTGACATCGTGATGTATCTCCACCGGCCTTAACTCCCTCTCTATCTCTCTCTACACCCCCCCACCATGACCCCCAAGTCTCCTTTTCTCTCCGTCTCTTTGTCTCTGTCTCTCGTTTTCGTCCCCTCTGTCTCTCTCTCTCTCTCTCAATGATTAGGCATTGCCTGGCCTCCTGCCTCAGTGATGGAACAGGCAGAACACACAGACCCACCACTAACAGCAACAACAAACAGGAACTGAGCTCCACGATTTGCCCATTGATTTTCACTCGGGGCATTTCTGAAATAGCCCATCTGACCTTTCGGCCAAATGGTAGTGAATGGAGGAAACGGGGGCCCTAGACTGCTCTGCCTCTCTCACGCAAAAAAACCTCTGCCAGCGATTATCGGAGCAGCGGCGGTGGGTTGGGTCGCTGGTGCATATAAAGATACACAATTAGAGGAATGGCGACATTAATATACAAGACTAAAATTCTGCTAAATACACCAAGGGCCTACAATGTTTATTATACCCCAGAACACCTAGGTACTCAGCAGAACACTGTACCGAGGATTTTGGTCTTCTTGGTAACATTGTAGTTAAGTTTGACCTGAGGTGAGGTCTTGAGGGGAGACTATAGAATCAGCACAAATCCCCTCCGTAAACATAATAATGTGTTAGTTAGATTGTGAGAAGGATGAAGATTTGGCCTGAGGGAAACACAAGCTGAGAATTCTTGGACTGCCCAAAATGGAAAAGGTTCATCCACGAGGGAGCATGAATGCGTATCACCTTCTGATAATTCTCCTGTACAAGTGACAGTTTTGGTCTGACAGTGGCACTGGAGCAGGGGTTTCAAATCCGTGGGGTGTGCCTCCCCACTGGGGCACGGCAGAGGTGAGACGGTGAGCAGAGGGAGGCAAAGGCAACGTCTGGTGAAGGGAACAGGTGCATGACAGTGTTCTGAAAACAACAGGGAGTTCAACATTGTAGGCTTGCTTCTGAGTTGACCAGGTTATCTACAGGGGCAGCAGTCGGAGCAGGATATTATGGTAACGCCAACTTATTTCTAGAGTTTGCGTCAAAAACTGGACTCTCTGTATAGTGCAAAAAGTGTGACTTACACTTTCAGAGGATACCATTATCTCTAATGTCTATTGTTAATAAACATCTGCTATGAAGTAATAGAAAACAGCTGAAATGTTGAAATTTCCTTTGGTGTCAAATTAATCCAGTTATATCGATGTGTGAATCCATGGTTACCGTGCAAACACAAACTCGAGAACACCTTTACAGCATACAGTGTCAGAGTTTGAAAACCCCTGCAACTACAGGTCAGAGTCAGAGGGTGACATTAGAAAGAAAGCATCAAAGGGTCAATGAATACCTTGCACGCATTTTGTATATAGGCAACTTTATATACTCTTTTTATACTATATTTGTCCCACAACAGTTTCATAATGATACTACACACATAACTGATAAATAACAATAAACTCCTGAGGAGAGATTCCTCCTCTTTTCTCCACTTTTATGGGGTAGTTTAAGGATTGAGGTGTTGCATGTTTAACAGACTGTGAAGCCCTTTGAGGCAAAAAAAATTTGAACTATGTTATTACCTCAATTTGGCATTCAGCCTGAGCTTGACATTGCTAACTAAAGCATATGAGTGAATCCCTGATCATTGGCCTTCACACTTGTCTTCAATGGTAATTGAACAGCACACTGTGCACCGGCCTTTTTAAAAACAAGTCATGCCGCAGCTTAATTTACACGCCGACACTCGGTTCAGGTGCTTAACGCGCTGTAATTTCATCTCTCCAAAATGGTGACGGTTTGGTTGTTCTGTGCGTGTGTGCGCGTGATCAGGGAGAAGGGGCTTAGAGAGAGGCCGGGCTCCTCTGCCCGTCGCCTGGAAGTGTAGCACGGGCTCATTATCCTGATGAAATTTGCGCAGATGTGTGAGCTGCCGACAGACTCTGCAGTGACACAAACAGCCAGCTCTGTCCCCTTGAGCCAGTCAGGTGATGAAAACCGGAGAGGCACGGGGGCTGAGAAACGACGGCCATTAAGCAAAAAAGGAAGAGGTGAGGGAGGGTGGAAGAGGGGTGTTGTGCGTGGGTAGGTGGAGGGGGTAGCTGGGGGGGGTGGGCGGTCGGAAGCCCGTATCTCTATCTAGCGGGAGAAGGCGTTACATAAAGTAACAATTTCCAAACCACCTTTTTGAAATTCCAGATGAAAATGAAAATGTGCACACGTGCAAGCTGCGTCTCCTCGCGAGGCGCTAATCTGGCCATATCCAGATGACGAGCGGACTGCCACTTAACAGGGAGGAGATCCACTTTGATCACATGGCCCCTGGGGCGAACCTAGCGCGCCGCCTATTAGGCGGCTTCATTTGCATGTGTGGGGCTTATGGGTGAGCTGAGATCTAGGGTGAATGTTTTAAGCAGCAGCGGGGCTCGCTGTTGCTGGAGAGAAATGTCCGGGAGAGGAGCAGAGAAAAAGACAGAACGCTGCCAGTAGCCAGAGGTAAGAGGAGTCGACTTGTCACCTTAAGGTCACAAGTTCAACCCCACACACTGTTCCTACAATTTAAATACTTTGGCCGAACAACAATACGGGGTTGCCCTTGAGCAAGGCATTTACCCTTAAATATAAATGTCTGAGTGGCCAACATTTATAGAAAAGTTGTTTGCACTGGGGAGCTGTCAGGTGGAAAATTGCAGAACTGTGTGGGCATAAATAACAATGTTAATACTTATGTGCTCAGTAAACTTTACCTACGGATGAATAAAAGGCTTTTTTATAAAGAGCAAGTTCAGAAGAAACCATATCTGGTTCTTACGTTCTACACCAACAACAACAACAACAACAGGTGAATGGTGCTTGTTTTATCCTCCTGCCGATACAGTCTACTCTACGGAAGCTCCACACAATCCTCTTGATCCTTGTTAGCGAGCCAAGGTCTAAAAGCACCCCGTGAAGTTATTCTGGAGTAAACAATGAAAAGAAAAAACCCAAACGCAAACTTCCACCGTGACAGAACTATTTCGTTTGCGTAAACAGCATTAACCAACCACCAAAAGAAGAGTGGTCTACTTCCCGAGATCCACTGGGAATTTCATTATATACAAAGACCTGCTCTTGAAAGACGGAGGATATTGCACCGCGCTGCCAAAAGAAGTGCACTGCATCGGTTGAAACACTTCCCAGTTTGCAACGCTACGTGTTGTGCCTTGGCCTATTATACTTGGAAAAGGAAATAACTGTTTTTATGCCCTTGTACTTTGTAGTAGCAAAAGTTAATGCAGAGCATGGATTGGTACATCTGAAACCCCTATTCACCGTACAGTTTTATGCTTTGACTGAATGACGTGCAGTTCATTTCTGCAATTGAACTCATTTACAAAGTATTGTTGTACCAAGTAGAGGGGGGGGTGATAAATTAATGTTGCAACTAAATTAAAACAAATGCGTACGAGGAGCCGATGTGGCAAAAGTGATTGAGATGTGAAAATGAATGTTCCTACAATCCTACACAGGCCACTACTGTTACCCTCTACAGCCGTTCCCCTGATGGCCCATCTATCAAAATACGGCAGAGCAAAATGAAGAGCAGTTAGTTAAAATTCAAAAAACTGGTGTTGAGATGAAGAGGCCACAATAGATGTTAAAAAGGAAAAAAAGGAGGGGGTGGAGGGAAATGCAAGAGTCTCTTTAGTGCGCAGAAAATCATTTTACACACATGGGCATCAATCGGCGCAAATTATTCGTCAAACTTTTTTAAGTCCGACTTTAAATGGCATTACATATGTAGTGAGGCATGAAAAATTAATACGCTGGAGTCGGGGAAATGTCAAGGGTAATGATCTCCGCAGCAGCTTACCTCCTTAGCTTTCTGTTTCAGTCGCGCTTGCTCTGGGTCCTCTTGCCTGGAGCGACTCTGTGGAGTAAAGGGGAGGGGGAAACACAGGTTAACAGCTGGTTTAGGGAGCCCACCCCGCCACCACCCCCCTCGCCACTCATCTGTTGCTGCTGCAGCAAAAATAGTGCAAAATGGGAACAGGATACAGAGGTGTCAAGGACATCGTATTTGAATTCAGAGAAGTGCAATGGAGCGCCCCCCGGGGGGCAGTGGCCTTTAAACCCGCTCCAGATCCAGCCCTAAATAAGCCGCTGGAGGGGGATTCTAATCAAAAGAGGTTATTAAAAATTCTGCACGAGCCAGCACACACACACAGACACACGGACACACAGACACACACACACACAGACACACACAGGGCAAAGGATGTTGGTGAGTATCAGTGGCAGTGGCTGAGTGTGTGCGTGTGTCACAGTGAGCCAGTGTGGCTTTACCCATTGATGTGTGTGTGAGTGTGTGAGTGTGTGAGTGTGTGTGTGTGTGTGTGTGCGTGTGCGTGCGTGCGAGCGCGTGTCCCTGGCGTAACAACACAGCACTTCTATTTTAATCAGCAGCCAAGATCTGGGTGGATGTACTTGTCCCTGGGAATCCTTCAGCACAGCCAAATGTACACGTACGGCTGACCACTGCAGGCAATATGGCGGATTACGGCTCTGCACACTAAGTGAATGCAGTTATATTGTGAATTTGGACACAATCTGTGTAGTTATGTTTTGGCTGGATTAGCCAGAATTAGGTCAGGTCCATGAAACCCCCGAGCACTTTGTGCAAACATATCCTTATTGTTCTCTTACAGTCACTGATACATTTCAAAAGGTGAATGTGTGAAAGGATTAAATTAATTAGAATATCCATTGAAGACATTTTTTTAAAACACACTAAAATCGATTTTAGTTTAATGAATTATTGTTTAACATCCAATACCAACTCAATCAGATCAGATGCCTGGCCTCTGTCCAAAGACAGGATACCCCACTCGTGCCTCTTCTTCTCCCCTTCTTCTTCTTATCTTCTCTGACTCACGCACCGAGAGACGCTCTTCCTTGCCTTCCTGCTAATTGGCTTTAAATATATCAGGCGGTTCACGTACTGGTCGGTATCTCAAATAAGACTAATGTGTTTGCCCTGCGGTCGGCCGGAGCATCCCTCAAGACTTGACTCATATTTGGCGTGGACGGCGTAGTGGAGAGGAGGGGCCGCTGTGTGGGGGGGAGGGGGGAGAGAAGACCGACCGGGGGCTGGCGAGGATTATTTTCGTGGGTCTCCCATTCAAGAGGTCAAATTAGCCGGCGTTCGGGCGGGAGAGAGGTAGGCGGGGAGGTGGGAGGCGGCAGGACGGAGGAGTGGGAGGGGCTGGTGCAGATGGACTGTTTACAGAGGGCAGCGGTGCCACTGGCATGATTTACATCTCCTGTGTCAGCTGCCCTGGTTTCACCACTTACAGACGATAACAGAGCGGAGAAGGGGAGGAGGGGACTGGGCAGTAGACACTGACAAGCTCTGCTGGGTTTGGGCGCAATGTACTGTACTTGAATAATAAAGAAAACCTCCATATTCAAGTACAGCCTTCTACAGTACAGGACCAATCTGTGATACGGAAAATACTCCAGGAGTTATTTTGTGATGATGTGCTGTATTTTTTTTTTCCTTTGACATTAACCAGTTTTGTCAATTTTTACATAGGCAAGGGTGACTAATGAACACTACCAGAGGGTTGTACATGTTTCACTCAACTGTGGGTTGTACATGGAAAGAGTTAAGTTGACTTGATATTGAATATTCTGTCAATATATTCTCGTTATTCATCTCGCAGTGATCAAACATATATTTGCTTTCCAAATTACTAAATGTGAACAGATGACTAACCATGAAAAAGCAAATCATCAAAATCAAGCTTTGCTTTGCATCTGCTTTGAGGGGGGAAGAAAATCGATCAGCCGTTTATGCAACACGTCGTCTGGCTGCATAACATCATGGGACTTTGAGGCTTACGATGTATTCAGTGAGAGAGTCCTCGCTGTATGGTGGTTGGAAATAAAAAATAAAAGAGTGTAAATAAAAAGTCCCTTGCTGTTGCTGTTTTCAAGACTTTTTAAAGAATGAAAGTTAAAACATGACATTTTGATTTTGGGGCAGTTGGCAGTGGGAGTTAGAAAAATAAGGTCTAGCACCCAATAGTGGAACCAAGGTTTCATCATCAGTGACTTTTTTCAAACAGTGTTGAAGTGTTGCTTTAAATCGGCGCTGTTATAGTGACAACTATACAGTATGTACTGTATATACCATATAGTATCAAATCGTAGTCAGACTTCACCAGCATGTTGTCAGGAAGTGTGTTGGTGTAATGAATATTAAAAAAAAATTGCTTTCCAAACCTCTCCCTTGACCTGAAACGCTGTGGCAACAGAAGCCAAAAAAGCCACAGACATGGCTCTGAGGTGAAGTCAAGCTATCGTCCAACGAGACTCATGCAATGCAAATCGCCCCGCGGTGAACCCTTCCGACAAGAACTTGGCTACATTTGCAAAAAAGTTCTAATCCTGTTAATAAAGAGAGCTCTTCACGGTGTAAAAAAAAAAAAAAAGAGAGAGAGAGATTACACTATTCAGCCATGTGGAACTGAAAACTGACATAGAGGGTCTAAGAGCTGTACCATTTTCTTTTTTAACAACACACTTTGCAGTGTTGTTTCCTGCTGAGGCAATGTCTTTTCTTTCACAACCAGGAGCGAGGCTATCTGGATTCTCCTCAAAGAATAAACAGGCAGGTCATGAGGTCTGCTGGCCGGCGTTCATCAACCAGGCGGTTTTCTAATATCCTGCATGGCAGGACTGCAGCGTAATAATGCAATTAAGACGGAGAGGTGTGCAGCAATGAGAATCTTTACTGTGGGACATTGGCTCCATTCAAAATTAATTAAATTAACCTAGCTTTCTGCTAATGTTGCACTGCGGGGCATTTTCATTTGGAGAAGATCTTCTCTCTCTTTTTATTTTTGGTCTGGATCAAATTTGAAGACCTCTTCTTACCGATAAACAAATGTCTCTACATGCACTGGACTGAGATCAGAATAGGACCGTCTATTGAAATGAGTCGTTTTAATATTCTCTTGTAAAGCTTGTGCAGGTATCCCGCTTGTATACTGTGTTTTTTTTAGTGTCAAGTTATTACAAGCTTCGTGCAACAAAAAAAAAACAATGATAAAAGTGAAAACTACATTGCAATTTGAAGTATTTTTTAAAAGACAAAGGGTCATTAACGTCATACTGGATAGGATCCACACTATTTCACGTGACTTAAACTTAAAAGTATTAGACTCAATAATGAACACAATTTTCTGAAAGCATGGAATAACAATAAAAAACGCAGAAAGCCCTCGACATGGAGCCAAGAAAAAGAAATCACCGCAGTTTTTGAGGATTGTAAATCGACATTAGATATGGACCTAGCTCCATTCCCGACGTTTTGAATAACTCGCAGATTAGGCAGCAGCTATTAGCAGCTGCTAACTGTTGAAATGATGATGGCAATTGCGTTTCACTTATTTCCTAATTAATTTCCGGTCAATAAAATAACATGCACCATCGTTCAGGGTGCAGTGAAAAGCGTTGTGCTTGTGGTAGAAATGACGGTTAAGACTAAGTTCACTCTGTACTGACAGACCTGACAAAGCTGCCAAGTATCCTGTACCCGGTCTCCTTCTCCTCCATCCACCCAACTTTAACAAAACATGGGCAAATAATACATCTGTTGATTTATTTAATTTTTTGATTGTGACTTGAATCAAATCAATGTCTCTGATATTCAAGAGGTATTGCTGTAGTAAACAGTATTTGTGCCCCTTCCGATGACAACCTGTACACCAAGCGCCGCGTTACAGAGCATAACAAGCCTAATACTTGTGTAAGTCCATCCATAAAGTTTGAACAAAGTGACTTTCTCTGTTCATAAATTACTAATGCAGTTGTTTCCAAACTAATCTCTGTTGCCGCTGCTGGAATAATTGCAATTGTCCTGTGTAGTAAGTACACCTCCCGGACGTTTAGAACAACATCACGTGAAAGCTGAGCATGCAGAGACAATGGCAGGCTGGCTTAAAAACGGATTGAGCTGTCGCGGCCTGTGATAGAGGGATGTTTTGCAGGCTGTACGTGGGGCCGGGTGAGCGTGTGGCGGGCGGGTGCATGGTGCACGAGGGTTGCGTAGTGAGTGGCCACAACCCCCACCCCCACCCCAGCCCCTCCTTGCTGGGTCCAGGGAGGAAGAGCCAGGACAGAGGAGCCCCGGGGCCAGGAGCCTGGGAGGACACAGGGAGGTCACTTCATCCACTGGTGTCACACTCTAATTCATCTGTCAGGGCCTGCGCAGGAGCAACATGCGCACACACACACACACACACACACACACACACACAGACACACACACGCACACACACACACGCACACACACGCACACGCACACGCACACACACCAGTACACAAGCCCACACTGTTGCACGGGGACATAACAATTCTCTCTCATACACACACACACACACACACACACACACACACACACACACACACACACACACACACACACACACACACACACACAGAAAGCAGGATGGTGAGGTGACAATAACTTACTTTAGCGGCTTTCAACAGGATCTCTCTTTCCTGCTCGTCCTTCCTCTGCTTCTCCATTCTCTCCAGCTGCTCGAAGAAGCGGAGCTGAGAGCGAACGTCTGCAGACTGCTCGTAGCACTCATCATCCTGACAAGCAGATAGAGAGAACATCAACGCAACGGTAACAGTCGGGAGGAAAAAAGAGCTTCTGAGGTTTCGGCCACAAATTTTATTGGTTTAAGAAAGCCCTTGTTCCATATATATATACACAGTGAACAATCTAAATAAATAACTAAAATTGATCGTACCTATTGTAAACAAATTACTGTAGATTATATATTTGACAAAACAAGTATGAGAACAGAGCATAGTTGTTGAATATTTACTGTTGACATCAATGACAGAATACTTGGTAAGTTACAGAATAATGGCACTGCTTTGACAAGATGACTTATCTTGTGATCACTTTACCTTTTATGTATTAATGTGCCTCAATAATTGGAGTCCCATTTGTGCAAAAAATATTAATCATTGTAAGATATAAAAGAGGTTTCTAAATGTAAACAAATAAAAAGCAATTGTTCTGAATAGTTGATGAATAAACTGTTCCGATAAGACTGTTGTTCAACAGTCATAGGTCTGCAACTAATAAGTGAATTAGGTTTGTGATTGATTGATTCATAATTTACTTTTACACACACATTTTTTGCTTCGTATCCGAACAGAGATGTTCACCAAAGCATTTCATTTTTTTGTCTTTGTGTTTCACTACATAATTTGTACACAGGCTTTTAATTACAAAGTTTCTTTATAAAACTTTTCCGCACATCCCCAGATTGTAATTTTTTTCAAACAAATGTATTTTACAGGTTTATAAAGGTTGATTTACAACGAGAAACTTTGGAATTATTTGTGGACTTCCCTTAAACAGCATAAAATATTTTTGACCCTAATTTTAAGCCTGTAATAGCGTCCTCTGGATACTTGCTAATGCACAGCTGTAACTTGGCTGACAATACAACAAAAGCACAATCACATACCGCCACCAATCAAATCTATGATTACAATCATGGACTACAATAGGAAACTTATACACTGCAAATCTGATTAGACCTAGAATCCAAACTGTAGGACACAGGTTGAGTGGAGCCGCACCCGTCTGAACACATCAACTGTCTATCACACGCAAACTTTTTCTGTTTACAGACGACGCTTCTCTTTGCATGTAGAGGCTATACATGCAACTCCTGCTGCTTGAGGAAAAAAACAAAGGCAAATGTAAGAAAAAACAACTTTTGCAGGTCATCAAAAGTTAATAGGATAATTGCTTATTTCACGTTTGTGCGCGTATGTCTCCTATGGAGCTCTGTTCTCCTCATGCACTTGACTTTTACACCACTGTCTTTTCAGTGTGTGTGTGTGCAGTGTGTGTGTGTGTGCGTGTGTGTGTGTGTGTGTGTTTCAATGAGTGGATGAGAGAAGCTGGGTGACACAGAACACAAAGACACATCAGAGGAGGCTCATCGCCGGCGCTCCTCCAACCCCCCTCCTTCCCCCTCTCTCTCATCCAGTCTCCCTCCTCTTTGTTGCGGCGCTGAGCCCGCACTCTTGCCGTAGATCCTGCCTCCGCTGCCGAGGCCCGGTTGCTCTTTAAGGCCGCTTCGTCTTTTGGTCTTTTCTCTCTCTCTCTCTCTCTCTCGCTGTCTTTTTTTTTTTTCTGCTGATGTCAACAGAGTGGCTTCACAGAGCTTTGTGCCTCCCTCACGCACACACCTCATTTACAAAACCACAAAAGAGGAGAAGGAACGAACAGAAGGAATAAGAAGACGCACAAAACAAGATGGGGACAGCTGTAGCGATGCTCTTCCTCCCTCCTCCTCCCCATCCTCCCGTCTTGGCGACAGGAAAAACACATTTTCAAAGTGTCCCCCCAGTTCTCCCAACAATGCCAAGGTTTAGAGTTGTAGCTGAGGTGGATTTGCGCTTTAATGTTCACCAATTAAATGTGGTTATATAGTTACATTCAAGAGCCACAAGAGATGAAGCCACCGATAATGAGAAAAGTGAGCGGGTGTACACGACTCAGAAGTACTTTCATACGTCAAGTTTTGACTGACTGAAAAATCTGAGCTCGCCTGTTTACCAACTTAAGGGTAAAGACAATTTCTCAAAGTCACCTTCATGTATTTATCTTCGCTTGTGAGTTTATGAGTGAGAGAGAAAAGAGTGTGTTTGTGAGTGAACGTGTGGCCCTGCACGCGTGTCCATATTCAACTTTGTTTTCATTCGTTTGTGTGCTTCAGCGTTCCGGTAAAGTTTATTTCCCAACTTGAGTGACTTAACTGACATCCCCTCCGAGATTTAATCCAATATTTACTTCACATTTACTTATATAAATGTCTGTCCATGGCTGCCTGGGTACAAGCCACACATTTAGCATAATAACAGAGATTCTTATTTTCATATTTCATATATTCTGGGGCATTTTATTCCTTTTTTTTTATGTCAACCAGGGTGAAGGAGATACAGTAAATGAGCCAGGCGTCAAACTGGGGACTAGTGGCTCAAGACGCATGCACCCATGCTGTATGTGCCCTAACCATTGCGTCAGTCAGGGTCAGCGATGCTCTCCAATGTCCAGCAAGTTTGAGAAAGAGGAAAGTGGAAATACATTGATTATATCGTTGATCATATGACTACATAGCAACATAGTTCAAGGAGTAAAGAGGGGGTACACAGGGGATGCTGATTAGTTGCAGTGAGCTCAAGGGCATACACTGAGGGTAAAGGTTATTGATTTCAATTCATTCCAGTGGGTCCACCACAATTAGAGGATTCACTTGCCAGGCAAAGTAAATCTTTGTTTAAGTTTTCGCATCAAGTTCAACTTTCGTGCCCCACAACTTTGTGCCCTCGACCTGCCATCGCCCCCCTACTGGAGTACAAGGCACGGCCCGTGTGCTTGTTCACTCAGAAATTTGAATTGTTTAAAAAAATGATTCCAGATTGTGTGCGTGCGTGATTGCCTGTGTGTTCTTCCTACCTTACAAGAGTCCAGTCGATGCTGTGCGATAGTAGAAACTTTTTCTACCACAGTGCGAAGTCGTGCCTGTGTAGCGTGTGAGATGAAGTTCACGGCCTCCATGGGGACCTCTGAGACTCCATACTTCTTAGCTGTGAAGCATACACACACACACAAACACACACACACACACACACACACACACAAGATGACACTGATGCGATCAGTATTCAGTATACTTAGTATACATTTGACACCCCTTTCTCACATAACAGGTGCAGTTAGTGCTTTGGCTCATAATTCACCTCCCTGAGTGTGTCATGATTAAAACAGTGATCTCCTTCCTTTACCATCTTTGTCCTCACTTTTGGATTTCCTAAAGGGATTAAAAGGTTGAGCGTTGAGCCTGTTTTATCATCACTTCTCTTGCTTGGCCACCTGTGATGAAGCAGAAAAGGGATGCGCTTGTTACAGAGTCCTGGTGTGTGATTTACAGCAAAAGTCTTAGGATACAACAGGATAAGTCACCCGATTGTTTAATTTGAGCATGACAATGCCAAGCAATGACTTTTAACTTTAATTTGTATACAATAGATTTTATTTTAATGGCTGAGTTATTTGACGACTGGACAACATTTACTTTGGTTAGTGTTACAAATACAGTATGCTTTCCAGGCTTTCACAAGTAAGATGTTCAGTGACATTTCACTCTTGGCTCTGGCTGACGTAGAGGGGAATACCATCGTTCTTTGTTTTGCTCTTTAGTTGTGCTTAACGTTTCCGCCAGCAGGTGTGGAGAAGACTCGGTATTGCATCTGATGCACGCGGACGCCGCACAGTACCAGCAAGAACATGCGATGCGCATATAGAGCATGCCTCCTGTCGTGAGCAGCACCGGCACTGAGCCGGTGTGAGAGCCAACAGAGCTAAGGAAAAAGATGCCTTGTTGTTATTTATCACCATCATTGTGGGCCTGGAGAAACAAACTTTCTTCCATGTCTTTGTGTGTATTATACCAGTGATACTAGTCCAGAATGACAAAGACAGTTATTGCAATAATTGGCATTTACACTAAAATGTGCCCGAAGCTAATATGAGTGTTCTTTTTCTACTGGTCAGGGAATAAGAAAGATATAAAAATAAAAGTTGTTTTGTAAAGCAATAAAGAGTTGAGAATTCATTGCTTGATTTGGGCCACTTTCACCCTACAGAGGGACAGTTGAGGAAGTGTCCACTGGTGAAGTGCGTGTGTGTGTGTGAGTGTGTGTGTGTGTGTGTATTTTGGTTGAAGAATAAGGCCAGCTGTCATGTGTCCTCTACGTGTTTGAGTGTGTGTATATATATAAAGACATTGCTTTAATACTGCTGCTATCAAGCTGGTGCATAAATACTGTGGCTGTTTGGCCACAGGGTGTTTTATACTGATTGGTTAGTATGGAGTGTTCCCTAAATGTGGAAAGTCCCCTATCACTGACACCACGTGAAACCTCGCGAAGGTTCACGGAAACACCCATAGGATCAGATACAGAAAAGCTTTGAACATATTTGGACGCTAAGGCAGAGAGGGGAAGAGGGCGACAGTGCCCAACGCAGCTCTACAAAGAAGCAACGGTGCAAAACAGAGATCAATTATGTCATGATGAGAAGTGTTGAACAATTTCCAATCATGTGAAACTTTGGTGGGGCATATGTGGTTTCTGTGTTGTCCCCCACTGCCTCCTTGACTGATCAGCTACAACAGTGAATCGCCTGGTGACAATCCCACCAAGTTTGGCGAAAGGCCGCCCAATGCACTGGACGCTCACACAGAAACAGGTAAAAAAAAGATACCCTGCACGCTGTTATCAAATTACAACTTCAAGGGGATCATCATTATGAACCCACCCAGCGCGCATGTTGTAGGCCAATATATCCCAACAAATAAAATAAATAAATAAATCACTGTCAGCTTATTCAGTTATTCAGATTCTAGTTGTATTTTAAGGAAATTCTTCTGGGAATTGTTTCTCAGAGAAGCGCACACACACACACACACACACACACACACACACACACACACACACACACACACACACACACACACACACACACACACACACACACACACACACACACACACACACACACACACACACACACACACACACACACACACACACACACACCTTAAACAACTCATAAAAAGACACTAACAGAAGACAACGTCATTCACTACCTCCAGCCATTCACACTTACTGTACTCATACACGCATTCACGCAGAGAAACGGTCTGGATTATTGTGTGCAATTAACTCCCAGAAATAGGCCTCATCACACGGAAAAGTTCCTTTGTTTCACAGTCTTAGTGCAAATTCCAGAGTGGCTTCACTAGCCGAGCTCCTTCAAGTGTGTAAACGACATTGACCGTCTCTTTTTTTCGTGGGAGAAGGATAATTTAGTTTCCTTGGAGCAAAACTCATCTGAAGTCATAACAAGAGAGAGGAGGACAGACTTTGGTAGGGTTACTATCTGTTTCCAACTTCCTTTTAAAATTATTCCATTAACATAATTTTCTCTCTGGCACCCTTTTAAGTAAACCACACCAATTATTTAAATCAGCTGAACAATACATATATTCCTCACCAGCTCAAGCTTTGAAATATGGAGGGAGCCCTGTTAGCCTTATAATTACGGTGGCAATACAAGTGGCAATGTCACAAGGTCAAAGAAAAACACGTACAAAAGGCTTCTGCCTCCTTACGGAATAAGATCTTTCAGGGACATTAATATTTCAGAGAAAGTTTAAGAGAATTAACCGGAGTGGGGCACATTTCTACGAGCAAAAACACATTCTTCAACTTGTAATGATACAAATCATTATCATCCACCTAGAAAAAAAAAAGGCCCGCGACAGGGCGAGAAACGGACTAATGAGCTCGACGGCTTTAATATTTAGTGTAATTCATACTAGAAAGAGAGGAAAGAAACCAGCAGGAATAACATGCGTAGAAAAGGATGAAACATCTCCAGATAGATGGACGTTTAGACAGAATGTCAGCTTTTAACTCACTAAAATATGGTGAACATTGTTAAAAAAAATACACCTGATTAACCTCAGCTTGTTAGCATTGTCTTTGTGACCATGTCAGCACAGTAACCTGCATATTTAGCTCACAGCCGCGCAGGGCCTCAGTTTTACCTTCGGGTTGTAGTGTTTGGATCTCGTGCCCCAAACAATATTCCAAAAATTAACAATGGGGCAAATTCCCTGTTCTGGTCCTAACAGTTCAAAATTTAATTTTCACCTCCAGTATCTGCACCAATGCTGCCCGAAATAATGTCTGCCACTATGCACATCGAGTCCATTACATCATGGAGTCAATTTCAGTTTTGAAATCTAGACCCAACTCTCTAGCCAAGCGAATTCCCCGCACATGTACGTCAACTGCACATGTGATTTGAAACGGAAAAAATGGAATGTTAAATAACACAATAAATTCGTAGGCAGAAGCTGCCTGCTCATCGTTTTCAACACAATCACATTCAGAGGCACAATTTGCATTGAGGCCTGATGACATACTGAATATTTATTTAGTATAGAACTAACTGGTATCCATAGCAACAAGGGTACCCCTGAAGACAAGCTGGCAGTGAACATGGAAAAGGTCCTGAATGAGCCGTCAATGCCAGTGTCTATCTGTGATACATTTAACTGTGATTCTAACAGGAGCTTTTACACAGTAGCTGCTTTATCCAGATTTAGAAAAACACACGAATGAATGAATGAGTGGAGAACCATAGCAGATGGAGATGTCTCCACATAACTGAACACCAATGAGAGACTTTTGACCCTCAATATCATCAATATCATCATCCAAACGCTGAATTTGGGAGCATCGTTGGTGTTTCACCCCTTCAGTAGAGCTCCAGAGATCTATAAAATATCAATATCAAGGCATATTTAAGCTGTTCTGGTGGCCCAACACCTTCCTAAGACGCTTACTGTTGTTTTTTTCTGTATGTAGACTTACCAAATGCCATAATGACCCCTTGATGAAACTGTTCATCCTGCACACTGCCAGCGCTCCCAGGCAACCTGAGCAATTTGATTCTTCCCCCAGTCCCTGCAAGGCAATAATTCCCTACATCCATTGGAGAAATGTCAACCAAAGTGTGTGTATCGTATGGTTGCATTTTTTTGTTTGTATTTTTAGCTTCATACTTTTGATTTGGCTTGTTTTGCCAACAAGAACTGTATTGAGGACAGATTGAAAAGATAAAAAGAGAAAAGAAAGCGTGCGAAAACAACAACAAAAAAAGTACTGTACTACTGTTGATTTAAGGTTTGATAATCAAGTGGAGCCCATCTTTTCATCCAGCCATATTTTGGAGCCCATGTCTTACAATTCGGAGGCTGACATGTTTGTGTTGACCACTGTCTAGTCCGTAGCAGGTGATGTGAGTTTCAAGACAAAGCGTACATGGTGTGGAGTGTGGCATGAAGCACTTTATTTAGAAAAGTGAATCATATACATCTACCAGGCAATCACACTATAAGGAAAGAATTCCAAATCAGAAAGGGATAAACTAGTTTTCTTGTAAGTGTCATCATATCCCAGCATGTATTAAATTGAGATATAATTTATTTGAGAATGATTAGAGGCAAAGAGGTAAAATTCTTATTTTAATATTGTTTTGATTTGATTTTTTTTGTCATATTTCAGGTCTCAGAATGTAACTATTTTAAGACAGTGTTCAGCATCATTGAGTAACCTCTGTCTGATCTGTCTCCTTCTGCCCTTTTGTTTTCACACAGGTAGTAAATCTTTGGAGAGATAATCATTCACTTATTATTCCTTGTTATTACCTCTTTAATGTTTAAATCAGTGGAGATGTACTGATTGTGTGTGTGTGTGTGTGTGTGTGTGTGTGTGTGTGTGTGTGTGTGTGTGTGTGTGTGTGTGTGTTTGTGTGTGTGTGTGTGTGTGTGTGTGTGTGCGCGAACTTAAAGGTCAAAGGTACCAGTGGACTATCATTACTTTGAGGAGTTTTTTCTAGAGAGCTCCAGCTGAGCCTGTGGTTCCTGAAATGGAGGGATGGAGTGCATTTTCTCAACCTCGCAACACCAGCAGCCCCCGCCCCGACCTCAAGGACAAGCCTAGAGGATTATGGGGAGTGGGGGCGCACAGCAAGTTTTCTGGAGAGGATAAAATAAGAGAGGAGCAGAAACAAGACAAAGAGAGACACACAGAAGAAGATAGAAAGAGGCAGCCATCATCCTCTCCTGGAGTCAGTATTTACAAGGAAGACTGGAAAATGTAAGGGGAGAACGAATGGGCGATTAGGACATCTCCACTGGTGAAAAACAAGAAATAAAAAGTGAAATATCATCTCTCCAATGATTTATTACCCGAATGAATAAAAAAGGGACACAGGACCAGCCATTGTAGGGGAAAGGTCTCTGTGTGGATGTCACAGGGTGGTCAACAGTAAATGAGAAAGGCAGAGCACGGTGAAACTTGGTGGCTGCACAGTAAAGAGGAGCAGCCAACACTTTGGGATTGAGTGGAGCTGGCAGGCCGGGGGAGCCTCCCTCGGACTGCTGTCAGCTGGGAGCGTGCAGAGGCCAATCACTGACACAACAAAGCTGCATAAGTGCCACTTCCCCAGCAGGGGGCGCCCTAGCCTCCTGCCCTGTATCGTGCTGCGCGCCCTCCCCCCCCCCCCCCGAGGAAAGGTTTATATCTTTAAACAACCCCTCTGCCCCAAGGTGACGGTATAACAACCACGCCACGAGTCCACATAACGAAACATGACCCGCGGGTCTCCGTGTTACACTGCAGATACTTTAATTGAGATAAAACGAGATGAGGGCGCTAGACTCCCCGTCACGTGGAATTACGCAGTGTGGTTTTTGATCCGATGCACAGGAGCCAAATGCTAGGCACAGGTTTATTTCGAGTAATACCGCTCATTATACGTTTTCACAGGTTTCACTATGCAGCGGGAGCCTGAAGTATATTTCAAGTAATAAATTTGACTGCCACTAGCAACAAGAGGTAATGAAGACACTATCGCTATCATGTGATTATGGGAAGATGAAGAAAAAAACACGAGCGCTCTGCTTGTATCGATTAGCACATGCAATGCCGTGTGCTATCAAAGTGTCAAGAGCCACTAAAAAGAAATCTCGTTGCCGAGTCTCATTCCTCTAAACTCTGTTCCTTTAGTCCAGAGGACAATCTGACAGCCAGCCTTCAAAAGACAAACCCATAAAGTATTTATGCGTGTGCCTGGGGTCCAGTGAGTTCAGACAGCCACTGAAGAATTCATTAAAGGAGGTGAAAGAATTGTTAAGCATTATCAAATTTAAACCGAGGCCAAACAAGAAATGGCTCGGTCTGAACCCCTGACGGGGGAGAAACACCAAACTGTCTTTATAGTGATGACACTATAAACACAGAGACAACATGTTCCTCGCATAAAAGACGACAGATCCTCATTTCATCACTGCGACACCCTGGATATTCAGCTTGTAGATTGTCGTTTGTTGTTTTCAGAGTGGGAATTAAGTGGGACATTAAGATTCTTCCTGCCGCTGTTGTGACCACATTTTGCTTTCTGAGAGGCCAGCCATCCCTACTTGCGCCCTCAGAACATCGAAGGAGACATATCCGGCAACGCAAATATATCTTACCGGTTTCCAGAATTCGTCGGTGCAGCAGTCCCGGGTGGAGAAAGGCCTCGTCTTTACACGACCGGATGTGCGTTCCCACGAGCTCCGAGTTGGTGGCGAGTATTCTTGCGCTCTCCTCGTTCAGGTTCACCCCGGCCATGGACGCCACGTCATTGATGTCATCATCATCCCTGAAACATGAGAGACAGAAAAATGAGCAAAAAAAAAAAATACAATGGATATTATGAAAATGCATTATAAAGCTGCACACATAGGGCACATCTGAAGTTTATTGAGTGTTTTGTTGCTGCAAAGGACACAATGAAGTTTGCAGAAATGTACACAAATCTTCGAACCTTCATAACAAAAGTTATGAGGAACTACAGGAAACGCTGCATTACGCTGGGGAAAAAACTACATTTCAAAAGAAAAGTTCTTAAAGACAGAAGGTGGAATTGTGCTTTAATATTTGTGTGAGAAGGATTTTTTTTCACAACATAATTTAGAATTCAGTTTCAAGCCTTACCCTTACTCTATATCAGTATTCACTTCCTAATATCATGATAATAAATATTCCTTGAGAAAATGTGGTCGGATATCTTGTTTTTTATTCATGAATATTTTCATGGATGAAGTTGTGCATTGGGGGCTGCGCTCTGGTCATAACGGCACAGAATTCCCATTCCGGGGTCTATTTGTGTCAACACTCGGAGAGGCAGGGAGATGAAGAGCGTTCGGATGGAGTTTAGCTCTGCAAGGATGCTCCTGAGGATTGGCACTGAGCAGTGGTGAATCAAGCTACATACTCATGTCAGCGAATTCTATTTACACGGCGCTTTGCCACACTTAGCCATGTATTTTCTTGATGTGCTGGACATTTCTCACAGCCGTAATGTTGACTTTATACTGTTTGCATATTTGCAGAGGACACAGAAGAGGAATACATGCAGAAACTGCGATTGGGCCGTTGCCGTTTTGAGAGTCAACAAGGTCCACACACCCTATTAAGGCGGAAACTTTCTTTGTGAGCTGTCACAAAGACAAATTCCTTCGCAATTATTGTACTTGGCAAGTAATGATTCGAAATTCTGGCCTGAATTAGCGCGGCGCTGATGTGTTTTGCTTACAGGACTGGCCCAGGGCACGCAGCCGGTTTTCTGAGCGCCTTTGACGGAGGGAACAAAGAACCACAGAACACACACAGAGTGGCCTCTCGCCACTCACTGGCTCACCTCCACACTCATTTATGTCCGTGCCACTGTTGTCGGTTGCGACAGAGCATGTGCATGTGTTGCTGTGCTCTTGTGTATGCATGTGTGTGTGTGTGTGTGTATGCATGTGTGTGTGTGTGTGTGTGTGTGTGTGTGTGTGTGTGTGTGTGTGTGTGTGTGTGTGCAGTGCAGGGCCCTGAGTTCGTTCGAGTGCCCGAGTACAGACGCACACCGTCGGCCAACTCCACCCCGCCGAGGCCCTCCTGCTCCTTGGTGCGGCCACAGAGAGCCAATATGAAACTTGACACCACGACAGGAGGTTGACAAAGACGATTAGAGCGGCTCCCTGAACCTCACACACCTCTACCTTCCCTCCTCTGTTCCCCCCTCTCTTCTGCCCCTCAGCGTAATTATGACTTGGCTTCACACAGAGAATCTACACAACAACACAAGCATGGATACATAGGATTATACCCTGTGCTGCACCCCAGGCTGTGCAACTTTCCTCATCACGTCCTCATGGATAACCTGACCTGTCCTAAATTGAAAAAATGCCCGAGGCCATGTTCACTCAGACAAAAAAAAGGCTGCTACTTGCACAGCTGAAAACTGTCTACATGGCTAATGAACAGTAGGGAGAAGTGTTTCAGTGCACAACATCCCTTGAAACTAAAGCACTATGTTATATCATTGATAATAATATATGCAAAAGTATATTGACACGAGCTGTGTAAATAGGCGCAAAGCCCCCGTCAATCACCATCAAATTTGAACAGTTCTACTTTTGCCAATGCTGCAGCACATGGTTTTACTTGACTGAAAGACAATGTGGAGTGTCAGAATGTGTTTAAAAATATGCTCAACTCCCCAGGTTTGAGCAGACAAACAAAAACCTTTCCCAGTCTGATTCTGTTGAACAAATCGTCCGTCTCTTTTTGGAAAAGTCTACACTTTAAAATTTAAAAAAAGGCCAATAGGAAAAATATATATATATACTCATTATGAAATCAGGGATATATGACTTTTTTTATGAACGGTAATAACACATGACTAACAGACTATTTATATACATTTTAATACTTCAATTATAATTCATTCTTTCACTGAAACATGCCCCGGCTGGTCAGATTGTTCAAACATGGCCAGTCTAGCCCTAAAACTATAATTACCACCTCGTGGTTGTAAACCTACGCCAACCAGTTAAGTTGCAGTTTGCTTCCAGGTCTGTCCAGACGCTTATAATATACAGTATGTGAAGACTTTAAGAACATTTTAGTCAAATGTGGATTTTGGCCAAAAACTTGTTCTGCAAGGTCCCAGTGACCTTGACATTTGACCACCAAATTCTTATCAGCTCATCCTCGAGTTCAAGTAAACTTTTGTGCAAAATTTGAAGATATTCTCTTGAGGTGTTCCTGAGATATCACGTTCGTGAGAATGGGATGGACAGCTGGAAAACGTGATGCCTCCAGCCACGGCTCTTGTCCGTGTGGAGGCATAAAAATCACAGTAAAAGTGAAATTTACTGTATATTTCGTTTTGTGGTTTTGTTTTGTGATTTCTAGTCAAAAAAAATCTCAACACTAAGGTCACTGTACTAAATTATAGTCATAGCTTTTGTTAAGTCAGAAAAGTAGTCCTCTTTTCACATTGCACTTGCAAAGCCAGCTTCAAAGTGTAGCTTCAGTTACAGTATACAGAAAGTATTATTATTAAAACAGTAGCTACAAAAGCATCAGGGCCTAAAACATCAACCAGTATCCAAGAACGCTATTATACTATGAGAACATATTATGAGTAAAAACATATATTAAGCTCGGATATCTTGGAACATTCGGGATCGCTCAAATCAAATGAGAAGGCCAAAGACAGGTCTGATATTAAAAGGAGGGAATGAGATATGAAATGCAAAATATTCCTGACTATACCTGTGCACTAATAAAGCAGAGATGTAATTAGCTTCCACCGAAGCAATCGAGCGGTGGTTTGGGTTGGCCCGGGGACATGGAGCCGGCAGTCACATGAATACATATGCATGTCGTTTCCATATCAAGCTTGTGTCTCCGCGAGGGCACGCCATAGGTGGTGGGAGGGCCGCACTTAACATTTACAGACTGTGTGGATGGATGGAGGTGTATCCAGATCTCCCCCACCTCCAACACCACCCCGCCCCCGACCCCTGTGGGTAAAGGTCTCTTTGCCCAGGCAGGGGGCCCCTGATTGATCTCTGTGACTAACACCCAGGCCAGGCAGGCTTGTTGTGCCCACAACAAGAGACATGGGCCACGACGCAGCCTGGGGTTCACTGGACAGCTGATGGGATGTGCGCTCATGACAGTGCTGGTGGTGGCACAAGAGGGGTCGATTAAATACTATTCGACAATTAAGAAGTTACTGGTATAAATTAAATTTATAGCAGGTATGAAGTACCTGATGTTCTGATGAAGGCTGAGGGAAAAATACCTTTGTTTGATGTGGACATTAATAACAATACATCAACATTTCAGCCTCTCATTTTTATCCGTTTAGGCGATTTGGAGTGTCCCATCATTTTCTTCATGGATTCTTGGAGCATTTTTATTGTGGCACTGCGCCCAATCTGGACAAAATCTAATCTTGTGGCTCGCCGTGTGTCCAAGTCTGAGCATCAACAATTTTTGGGAGCTCACTTTAAAGTCCTAATTGGGTGAAATGTATTTGTAAAAGCCTTTTTTTCCCCTTCATTTTAGCCAAACGGGCCCATCAAATAGCAATTTAGAGAGCAACAAAGGATGTAACCACAAAGACAGGATGAACTCCCTTTGGAAAATGATGGAAAAGTGCTGGTGGACTGTTACATCCACTTGTGTGTGATCAAAAGGTTTTGCTCCGTATTCTGCATGTGCACCGGTCTGTTTGTCTTTTTCACGTGAAACACGCAAGTGTTTGTGTGTTTACTTGCGCATATGTGTGTTCACCACGTGGGACGGGGCTGGATTTGAAGGGGCTGAGGCTGAGCTTGGAGGTTGGCAGAGGGCTGAGCACTGGGGCTGGCTCGCCTGTGATTACAGCGGATGTTGAGTGTTTACAGAGAAATGAGAAGGGGGAGGAGGAGGTGGGGGGGGGGGGGGGCAGCAGAGAGACAGCTGCTTTCACTCTGTACTGTAAACTACACACACACACACACACACACACACACACACACACACACACACACACACACACACACACACACACACACACACACACACACACACACACACACACACACACACACACACACACACACACACACACACACACACACACACTGACACAAGCACTTACACAGGCGGCTGTGGCTGGACTGGAAACCCCACAAGCCCTGCAGTGTGTATGTGTGTGTTTGTGCTACAGCCGGCCCGCTGGGACCAGTGGCTCAGAGTGACAGCCACACACACACATCAGTCCCCAACTACAGCTGCACACGCACGGTGCGGGCTGGGTGGGAAAGACGCTGGGGGACGCTGACTGACCAGGCCGGCCTGTTGATTATTATTATTTCCCCTTTCTTACGGTCACTTTAATATTTTGTGATATTTCCTAACTTTGTGTCTCAAACTTTGTCACGGTCTAAGAACTTTCCAAATTGGACCTGACTTTACCATGTACTGGCCTTTCACTTTTTGTAATGGCATCCAGCACATCGCCTCACGTCGTAACACTGGACTCTGTTCCAACATGTTTATGTCCTCAGGTAAGAAAAACAACAGCAAAGCATAAACAGTGTGGGGGATTGGCAAGACGAAGAGGGTTTTAGACGCCAGAGAGCAACGGAGGTCCGGCTGAAACCGGAACAAGATGAGAGTTTGCAGCTTGTGTTGAAAATAAAAACGATAAGTGACAAATTCAAATTGGGCAGCAGTCATTTGTTACATTGACTGAAGATAAATCTTCATAGAGGTCCGTCTCTCGTTTAACATTAAAAATCGATATCAGGTTCAACAACCTCTTATTTGACTACATTAGAAGTGCAAGAAGTTGCCACATTGTGTAGAAAAGTAAAATTTCCCTTGACCTGGATGAAAGGAAAAAAAAGAAAAGAAAAGCAACAAAATGTCACTGACGTGCCTCTTCTGTGACAGTGGTGTGGTGCTGTGCCTTATTGG